>NW_007245930.1:133279-173105 GCF_000164805.1 Carlito syrichta
CCCCCCCCCATTCCCCTGGCAGTTTCTCACTACTACCAATCTCGTACCCACCCTCCCCCGGCAGTTTCCCACTACTGCCAATCCCTTTTTATAGTATTATGATAGTTGTTCAAGGTCTGCTTATGAATGAGAACATGTGCTACTCTGTTCTTTGTTTCTGTGATAGATCACTCAGTATTACAGCCGCTAAGTCCATCCAAATTGCTGTGAAGTTCATAATTGTGTCCTCCTTTATGGCTGCTTGATATTCCATTGTGTATATGTACCACATTTAAAAAAGTCTGGTCATCTGTTGATGAACACTTAAGTAAATTCCATGACTTTGCTATTGTGAATAGTGCTGTGATAAACATATGAGTGTAGGTGTCGTTTTCATATAATTATTTCTAAAAATTTTTTTAAACATAAAAGTTGGACATGTTATTGTTTAAAAATGTCAAATGGTACAGAGGGTCATAAATGAATGTTCTTGATCCCTTTCCCATTTTATATTTTCTTAATTATTCCATAAATGAATATGTTTATATGAACATATGCATGAAATACACAATGTGATCATAAAAGCATATTTTTCTATGCATAAATATTTTTCATTATTTATTTTAATAATTAACATCTATCTCATAACTTATATTACTGTATTGCTTTATGCTTTATTTTATTCTTCTTTTATTGTCATTGGTTTAGTACTCATATTGAATTCTTACCTTTGATAGAGCTTCCTTTTCTCCTCTCCTACTTAAATTTTTTACTACATAAGCTTCAAATGCTGTCCCTACGATGCTTGACAGACATTGTGGTCCTTGCAGTGGTAGAGGGCACAGAGGGCTTCACAATGCAAGAGGAGCAGATGGGGAGAGTCTCCAGACACCTCTAAGAACACCATGATGTTTTCTTCTTGGACGATCTATCATTCCTTTATGTGGTCATCCAAAAGTTTTATTCTGAGAGTTTTCTGAAAACTCACAACTAATAGTCATGGTGGAGAAATAACTGTCCCTTTCTTGACAAAAGACTGAACACATGTAGCAAGACTGACATCATCTAAGAACCCTTCTGACCACTTACACAGGAAAAGTGGAGACCCAAGATGGAATTTAGGTCTTCTGACCTCTAATAGGATATGTTTCCAGTTTTTTTCCAACAGTATGGAGAGGGATTTGGGGACTAAGCAAAGAAAAATCTATGTCCATGAGGTGGCAGTAGCACACAACAAGCATGACTTGGGTAGTGCTTTGGAGGGTTTGTATGTGGCAGAGGTCCCTCACAACAGGACACTTTCCAAAGGCAATGGGCACGAGGCCACCACCCAGAATAGGATGGCAAAAAAGGAACTTCTGGGAAAGCCAAAGACTGGAGAGGGGAGCTTGCCAGTCTAGAAGATGTTGCTCAGCATCACAATGGAGAATCTCTGGGGAAAGCTCCGAAGGGTAGCAGAAGCTTGGTGTCTTTTGCAGCCCAGGGCTTACCTTATCTATGGTGAACAAATGTTGGGTGTGGTTCTGTGGGGTTCTGCAAAGCAGGCTGACTCTAATTGGCTAAAAATATACTTCTTGTGACTACATTTGAAATGACTGGATTTTCACTGTCTGGATTTTCACTACATTTGAAATGACTGGATTTTCACAAATTTGGATTTGTCAGTGGGCTTTGAAGCTAATGAAAAAGTAATCACTGTAGTGCCAATGGGCAGAGGCTATCTTTGGCTCTTGATATAACAATTAGTTTTGTTTGTGTATGTGTATTTTTTCATTATAATGTGCTCCAATTAGATACATACTACATACACATATGTACAAACACAAAAATATAGACACTGATATAATGTATAACATGTACATACATATAGATTTGTTAGCCTTATAATTTTGTCATAATTGCTCCAAGCTTTTTAAAGAAATAAATGACCAGAGTTGAATTCCTCTGTACCCCTTCCTAAAATGTTCCCACTCCTTCAGAGGGATCACCCATGTATGTTTAGATTCATATATAAAAACAATTTATAAAATTAATTGGAGATGATATAAATATTTATCTAAATGATACCATTCTGTGTATAGCCTTCTGCACAGGGCTTACAATTTTTGAATTGCTTGAAAAGGATCCAATTGATACCTGTAGATCAAGTTTATTTGCTTTTGTTGCTCAATAGTATTTCACTCTGTGAATATAATGTGATTTTTAAATAATTTCACATTGATGGCCATGTAAGTTGTTTCCAGCTTTTCATTTTTGCAAATTATGCAATAGAGAACATTCCTGGACACATGTTCTTATGTAAATGCTGCTGCTTTTTCCATTTAGATATTCTGGAAACAAATCAGCAAATAATTCCCAAACACCCCATGTGCACAGGTCTGAGGTTACATTTAAATTAGTTTTGATTCTTTTTTTTTTTTCTTTTGAGTTGAAGTCTCACTCTGTTGCCCAGGCTAGAGGGCAGTGGCAAACTCACGGCCACCATAGCGCAAACCTGCTGGACTTAGGCGATCCTTCCACCTCAGCCTTCCAAGTAGCTGGAACTAGAGGTGCACACTACCATGTCCAGCTAATTTTTTGATTTACTGTAGAGACAAGATCTTGCCAAGTTGTCCAGGCTGGTTTCAAACCCCTATTCTCAGGCAATCCTCTTGTCTCTGTCTCTCAAATTGCTGAGATTACAGACTTCAATCCTGTTAATAAATTGACTCATAGTTTATAAATTTTGTTTATACATACAAGTAAGAATCCCTCTAGTATTCGATAGTGTTAATCTCACCTGTCATTTTATTAAGTTTACCTGTGTTTCTAAGACAGATGTATCATTAATGTAATTGCTTGATTATTTTCCCTAATATTTGGTTTGGTAATCCCCCAAAGTGCACAGGCAGATGTGTGCATCTGAACTACAGTTTTGTCTTTAGGAGATCATTGTGTTAAAAAGCCTTCCTGAATTTCTAGTGCTGTCACTTGCTCAGTTAATGATTTATTAAATACATCAGAGCAATTAGAAAAATGAGATTTTTAAAAAATGTTTTCCACTACAGCTCAAGTAATTTAAATCACTCTCCTAAGAGATGTATGTTGGGAGAAGTCATAAGTGGCAGGCACATGACACAGTAAGGATAATGATCAGTGTAAGCTGATAACTTCTAATGGGAAATATATACAGAGCCTTTGGAATTGCATTCCAAATCACTTGATTTCCAGCATTTATTGTATGCAAAAAAACCCATAGAAAGTGGTTAGCTAAAACAGGTAGTTTGAAAATATTTTAACATTTTTACCTAAACAAATGTCAGATTTTTTTGAAAATGAAAAATGCTAAGTATAATAAAAGTGTATATTTATGCTCTCGGCAGCCAAATGTGCTTTTTAATGGAATTTAAATAAATGGAATTTTTATGACAAAAAAAGCAACAGTAAAAGCAGTGATTATGTTTTTCATAGTTCATTTGCCTTCTTTGCCCTGCAGACCTTGTGTGGAGGAAAATGAGATCCCGAGTGAAGTCTACAATGTCATTGACTCTGAAGAAGGACTCAGAGACCCATTGGTGTTTAATGACCCTTACTGGCCTATGCAATGGGAACTGGTATGATCTTCAGAAATAGATGGCTCTTTGGCAATGTTAAGAAATATTATTTTCGTCATGTTTTAATGCAGTAGACAGACACTTTTATGCACTGCCTGCTTTTATCTATTGATTTTGCAGAGAGAGACTTAGCAAACTTTTGATGAAATATTACTGCCAGCTTATTAATGAGCACTAATCCTTTTAATTTGATTACGTCCTTAGGGTTTGATTTAGTCTATAAAAGACACCAGTAAAAAACTCAAGACATTCAAATTTGGTGTGTGTAAACAGACTCATTACATAGAAATGTTGTTGCCACTCAGGCTTGAAGTTTTTGTTCTTGCACAACTCAGAATATATTCTGTGTTACATCAATAGTAGGAGAACTCCTCTTTGTCTTTATGGATTAAGTGGTTGTTAACATTACACAACAAACTTTTTTTACTAATGCTTATTGTGTTGGACCTTTAGTACCACATTGTCCTGTCATTTATACAAGTCTATGATAATGAAAAGGTCTGCGAAAAACATCTATGATTTTTTTTAGTGCAAATAAGAAAAAAAAGTTGACATACATACCATTGAAGATTTTAAAAGGAAATTTTTGAAATGTGAAGATGACTTGGTGATAATGTTGGAAAGAAGTGTAAGACCTTATTATAGCTATACTTAGCTCTTCATAGTTCTATATACTACCTTGAGTTGTAGAGGGTCCAGTGTTGTAAAATAAGAAAAACGCTAAATGCTTCTCATCATTTTAAGGGACAGAATGAGGTGAAGAATGGGAAAATGTTGAGGTAGCTCAAATGTAGAGGAAAATGTCCAGTTCAATTTTCTGTAGCTTCAGTTCATCTTTAAAAGATAAAACATAATTTAGAAAACTATAAGAGATATATATGACTAAATTGGACATTTTAAACAATCAAACAAAACTCAAGCAGAAAAAAATTGAGGATTACCAGAATTACTTAGAGGTGAGCTAAGCAGTGACAAGTGAGTGACTAGAGTTAATTAGGATTATGAAAGTCAAAGCCAAAAAAAGACTGACATTAAGAAAAAGTACTGAGGGAAGGTAGCTAAAAAAGGAAGGAAGGCATGCAATAAGGAAAAATATTACTTTTTTTTGGTTTGATTTTTGACCTGAAGAAACAACAAATATTAAGCACTTGAAGGTTATGTATATGATGCATTGTAATTAGTCACCTCACGGGAATGCTTTCTTGTATTGACAAAAGATGTCAAGCCCTTCTATACTGAGGTCAAGAATTTCAGCAGATACAATAGGAAAAAGAGATGGAAGGCAAGAGATACAGGGAAAGCGAGAAGAATTGAGTAGCAGTCAATAAAGTGACAGGGATTAGAAATGGAGACAAGTCTTAGAGACCATTAAGCAATAGATCCTCTTAAAAGCAGAGGACAGAGAAGAGATTGTGAAAGGAAAAGGCAGAAAGAAGAAGCATTAGGATGACTCTATATCATTTTCTATGGCAGGAGTAGATAAACTTTTTCTGTAACAGACCAGATGGTACATATTTTGGGCTTTGTGGGATACACAATTGTCTGTGGCATGTCCTTTTTGTTTGTGTGTTTCAGTCCTTTAAAAATGTGAAGTACATTAGCTTAGGGCCATATAAAAACAGGTTGTAGACTGGATTTCACTTGTAGACCATAGTTTACTCACAATAGTAGGAAGTGGCAACAAGGAGGAAAAGTGGAGTTGGAGAGGAAGCAGCCATTCAAATTTTGTTGTCTTTTAGGGATTCAAGTGCTGTGCTGAGTAATACTTACACTAGTACTATTCAGAGAGGAAAGGTCAAGCCAGGTCATATTAATGTTAGTGGTCTGGATTATTTTGTTTCTGGCTAACACCATTCTAGAGGAATGTTTGACAGTATGGAAGACATCCCTTTCAGTACCCAGGCAAGATATGTGACAAAATGGCCAAAAGGGGTTTGCCGTTTACAGCAGAATATTCTATCTAAAACATATTCATAGCGCAGGGCCTACGCTGTGTTGTGGAATTCATTCTCTGACTAGAATGCCAAATTTATTTCAGTGAAAGATTGAGTGGCTCAGGTGGGTTGTGCTGTCCTAATAGGGAAATTTGAGACTTTATGCTGATCACCATCCCTGAAGTGGTCTCCTTTCTCCTTTCTGCACAGCCAAGCTTCCTGAAATGGAAGTATCTTCTTCTTTTCATTTTTGTGCCCATCTCCTCTTTGACTGGCAACCCGTGGCAGTCTGGTTTTGGCCCGGCTTCCCACTGTTCTCTGCTGTCCTCTCCACTTCTGCACACTCTACTTAATCTCTCATATAGTAGAAATTGTTCAGTTCTTGTTTCATTTGAATCATCAGTTATGAACTTGTAGCGATCCAGATGAAACCTGTGAGGGTTAAAATCAGATGATCTGACATGGTTTTTTAAGTCATTCATAATATTCCTTTGTTGACTTTTAAAATTTTTGTTCTGGTTGTTTTGATTCCAGACACAAGCTATAGAACAAACGGCACAAATGTCATAGAAATGCAAGGAACCATGATTCCTCTCCCAACTCCCTTTGCTTATGTCTTTTCAACATTCCTTCCTGACAAATTTGGTCTCAAATTCTAAAATTCCCTCAGACACTGCATCCTAAGAGAAAGATCATCTTCACTTATCAGCGTGAATTGGACCACTATTACTCTGTATTCCCATAAAACAGTGCTCACATTGCCAGGTGAATATTTGAATGAATAAATGAATGAATTAATGCTTAACAATTTGTGTCATATCAACTGGAGAATATATTTAATGCCAGGGGTTATGTCTATAACACATCTCTACATTGCAACTCATGGCAAGATACCTGGTATTTAAAAAAAATACCAAATAAGCATTGTTTAATGAGCATATTTTGGAATTTATATATGAATGTAGCTGCTCACTTTTTCTTTCCTTTATTTATTTATTTTAAATTTATTTTTATTTATCGTAGAGACGAGGTCTCACCAAGTTGCCCAGGTTGGTCTCAAACCCGTGGGCTCAGGTAATCCACTTGCCTCGGCCTCCCAGAGTTCTGGGATTACAGACTGAGTCACCCAGCCCAGCCGTTTCTTTCCATTTATGGTCTAAGGTCCGAAAATCGGTTTAGCCCTTACCTGCTACAAACCTCTGTTCTAATAAATGTCATCTGAATTACCAGCTCCTTCTTCTTTACCAGTAATTTTATGAACCAAAGGGGGAAAAAAATAAAGAAAAGAAAAGGATCCTATAACAAGAAATTCCACATAGAGTGGCTTGAGCAGGGTGAGGCTTACTGTTCCACATTAGTAGAATAGCAGTTGGTCCACGGCCAGATGCAGTCTCACAGTATGGGGACCAGAGACTCCTTCCAGGTGCCACTTCTTCGGCAGGGCTCACTGCATGCCTCCTGGTGGGAGGGGGAACAGAGAAGGAGGGTGTGTGGTATGCCCTATGCTTATTCCCTTGCAGACACAGCCAGAAAAATTGTACAGCTGTGCCCAGTCAAATTTGGAGCTCTTCTAGAAGAAGAGGAAAGTATAGGTATGAGGAGACAGCAGTTTCTTCTGAGTGCTAATTTAAAAAGCAAAACATTTTAGGCAAAATGTAAATAAATTCTCTGAATTTCTCAATTAGTGTCAGAGAGAGAGCGTCAACAAAAGACAAATAATGGCAAAAATGAAGGTATTATAAAGTTGTAGAACAGTATTTGAGATTTCAGAGACTCTTTCATGAATGCAATGAAAACAATTGTTCAATAGAATTGAAACTCACCTTACTTGCCAAATTATTTAGTTATGTATTTAAAATTGTGGGGAGCCGGGCTCAGTGGCTCAGCCTGTAATCCCGTGCCTTGAGAGGCTGAGGGGAGTGGATTGCCTGAGCCCACGGGTTTGAGACCTGCCTGGGCAATTTGGTGAGACCTCATCTCTACAATAAATCAAAAACTAGCCGGGCGTGGTAGTGCATGCCTGTAGTTCCAGCTACTTGGAAGGCTGAGGCGGAAGGATCGCCAGAGCCCAGCAGGTAAAGACTGCGGTGGCTGGGAGCGGCCACTGCACTCCAGTCTGGGCGACAGAGTGAGACTCCAATTCAAAAATAAATAAATAAAAATAAATAAATAAATAAAATAAATGAAATTGTGGGATACAATTCAGGTAGGTATACAAAAATATTCACTGTGCAGGTACCCTTATCGATGAGGTGTACCCCCCCTTCTCCAGGCAGATATTAACTACTGTCAATCCCACCTCTCCATCCCCACACCCCTTCCCCGCAGTTTCCCGCCACTTTCAATTCTTTTCTTATAGTAATATGGTAGTGTTCAAGGTCCACTTATGAGTGAGAACATGTGATACTCAGCTTTTTTTTTCTGTGAGAGATTACTCAGCATTATAAACTCTAATTCCATCCAGGTTACTGCAAAGTTCATGATTTTGTTCTTCTTTATGGCTGCATAGTATTCCATTTTGTATATATACTACATTTTTTTAATCCAGTCCTCTCTTGATGGGCAGGATGATTGGTTCCCTGTTCTTGCTATTGTGAACAATGCTGCGATAAGCATACATATGTAAGTATCCTTTTCATAAAGTGACCTGAGTTCTTCCGGGTATATTCCCAACAGGGGGATTGCAGCGTCATATGGAAGGTCAATTTTTAGAACTTTTAGGAATCGCCAACTGATTTCCATGGAGGCTGAACTAGTTTGCACTTCCACCAACAGTGTAGAAGTGTTCCCTTTTCGCCACATCCTCTCCAGCATCTGTTATTTTTTGAGTTATTGGTGATGGCCATTCTGATTGGAGTTAGGTGGTATTTCAGTGTAGTTTTAATTTGGAACTTCTTGCTGACTAGTGAGGCTGAACATTTTTTCATATATCTGTTGGCTGCTCTTATGTCTTCTTTTGAGAAGTGCCTATTCATATCTTTAGCCCACTTTGCAATAGGGCTGTTTGTTTTTTTCTTTTCAGCACATCTGATTTTCTTGTAGATCCTTGATGTTAGGCCTTCATCAGACATGGAGTTGGCAAATATTTTTTTCTAGTCCGTGGGCTGTCTCCCTGCTCTCTTGATGGTTTCTTTGGCTTTGCAGAAACTTGTCAGTTTAATGAAGTCCCACTTATCTATCATATCTCTTATGGCCTGGGAACTTTGGGTTTTGATCAGGAATTTGTCGCCAGTTCCAACTTCCATAAGAGTGTTCCCTGTATTTTCTATTATAAAGTTGTAGAACAATATTTGAGGTTTCAGAGACTCTTTTATGAATGCAATGAAAACAATTGTTCAATAGAGTTGAAACTCACCTTATTTGCCAAAATTTACTACAGCAAATGCCAGAGAATCAAGGTCCTTAAGTTTGAACAGAGTATTGTTTATATAGGCTGATTTCACTATTTCAGTTAAATATCAGAAATGAATGCACCCCAAGCTATACATTTTAAAATCTGATTTCACAATTAATATTATTTTCAGGAAAAAATAATTTTATTATCCTAACACTTTCTGCAGAGAGCCATGATATTCTTTGGTTAGACACTTGTAGAACTCTGATAATGTAAGGTATTTATTGATTTGTGTGTCCTAGTATATTTTTCAGAACATATTTCTTAGAAATCCTTATCAGATTTTAGAGATCACCGTACCTCTAAAGATTTGCATATAAGTTTAATGCTGCTTCAGTCTAACATCATGCTAAAAAGTAGATATTTGAGAATAATTTGAAGAAAATCTTGACTTGATGTTACACTTTATGAAGTAATATGTTCTAATGACAAAGATTTTTAAAACCTTTAAGCAAGTGTTCCGTCATCATGTCTGGAGTAAACAACCTAGGGAAGGAAAAAAATACTAAAAAGAGAATTACTATTTTAATTAGATCAGGTAGGCAAAAATAACACAACTCATTTTAGCAGATAAGAAAAGTCATAGGAGGTAGTTTTCAAGAAGATAATTTATTTTCTTCTGCTTTAGTTTTTGATTCAGAAATTAATTTTGGCCAAAATAAGTGCTGAATCTGCACATGCTTTATTCTACTTGTAAGACAACAGGACAAAGTTGACAATATACATTTTTATTAGTAAGAGGGTATCGGAGTACACTTATGAAATGGAGATCAGTGTTTGTGAGCCAAGTCTCCTCTCCTTCCCCCGCTTCAATGCCTGTGTAGACCTCCCAGCAGAGGCCAGAGGGCCAGGGTGAGGACAGTGTGGAGAGCAGTTCCCTCTGTGAGTTGAAAAAGAAAAGAGAAAGATTGATTTTTTTAAAGATAGTTTTAATTTTTGGAGTAGTTTTGAGTTCATAGTTAAATTGAGTGGAAGGTGCAGATTTCCCACAGACCCCCTCCTCCAGCACACGCATAGCTACTTCTATTATCAACATTTTCCACCAGAGTGGGGCTGTTGTTACAATTGGCGAAATTATGTTGACCGTTTAACATTGCCTTTTAGATTAAAAATGTTAAAATTAACTGGTATATTAGGGAAAATGTAGGCTTTAGGTTTGCATGAATGTGGATTCAAATCCTGCGTCTGTCACTCCAGACTGTGCCATGGCTAACATTTTAATCCTTCGGATAATCTATTCAGAAAATGTTTCTGAAAATCTGTGAAGTAGATATGATGATAGCCACCATACACAGAATTAAATGACATCATGAGCTGGGCTCGGTGGCTCAGCCTGTAATCCCAACACTTTGGGAGGCTGAGGTGAGTGGATTGCCTGAACCCGCGGGTTCGAGACCCACCCAGGCAACTTGGTGAGACTTCATCTCTACAATAAAATCAAAAATTAACGGGGCGTGGTAGCTCACGCCTGTAGTTCCAGCTACTTGGAAGGCTGAGGCGGAAGGATCGCCGGAGCCCAGCAGGTCGAGGCTGCAGTGGCGGGGAGTGGCCACTGCACTCCAGTCTGGGTGACAGAGTGAGACTCCAACTCAAAAATAATAAATAGATAGATAAATAAATAAATGACATCATGGACACAAAGCATCTGTCACAGTGTTTGTCATTTGGTGGACATTCAGTGAATAACTTGATAGCTGGCCAGGTTTGCTTCTACCTATAATGTGTTAAACTTTCATTATATGGATAATAAACTATGCGGAATGCTTATCTCTCAAGAACTCTAGATGACTAAAGCTGTATTATAAGTACAGATGATTAATAATTTTTGTTATATTATAATGGGAATCATGCCTATGTTAGTGGTTACCAAAGAAGGACTTACCCAACAAAAAATTTTATGAACAGACCCTTTGGTTGGTAGGAAAAAATATGAGAACTTCCATTTATATTTATTTTTTAATATTAAAAAATTTGAATATATTATCATGTAAGTAATCTATTAGTACAGGTTTTTATTTATAAATAATTAAATATACACATATTATGGACCTACGGACCATTTATTCATTCATTTAGTTTGTTTCTTTTTGTGGAGACAGGGTTTTGCTCTGCTATCCAGGTTGGGATGCTGTGGAGTGATCTTGGCTCCTGGCAACCTTGAACTCCTGGGCTCCAGTGATTCTCCTGCCTCCCATGCCCCCAACCCCCAAATCGCTGGGACTACAGGTATGAGCCACCTTCCCACATACAAAACTTTTTTTTTTATAAAGACTCATGAGCAAAATGTTTGAGGTAATACTCAGTGAATACTCATAAAGTGCATGTCACAGCGTTTTTATTTGGTGTCTGCTATATAAACAGGACAAGGCATTAAATCTCTGAAGATGAATCAGATATGAGTTTTTAATTTGAAAACTTAAAGTCAAAAATAATAATAATACAGAAAAAAGCTTTGAGTCTAAAAAGAGCTTAAAGTCTAAAAGGGATGATAGTATATACTAATAAAATACCATATTACTAGACAGAAGGGCATTTTATTAAGAAGACACAATTAAACAAAATCATGTTAGCTTGTGAGGTAATTTTTTTTTTTTTGAGTTGGAGTCTCACTCTGTCCCGCTCCCAGCCACCGCAGCCTCGACCCACTGGGCTCCAGCGATCCTTCCGCCTCAGCCTTCCGAGTAGCCGGAATTACAGGCACGCGCTACCACGCCTGGCTGATTTTTTGATTTATTGTAGAGATGAGGTCTCATCAAGTTGCCCAGGTGGGTCTCGAACCCATGGGCTCAGGTAATCCACTCACCTCAGCTTCCCAAAGCATGGGATTATAGGCTGAGCCACTGAGCCCGGCTGAAGGTGATATTTGAAATGGGACTAAATGTAGAAACACTTGAGAAAATAGTATTTTTGTCCAGAGATATGTGTCTTGAATACTTGACTGAGAAGTCCAAATTTCATTCTATACCAGTAGGATTTTTAAAAGATTGAGCAGAAAATTTGAGTTATACTTGAATATCATTAATTTATTATTTTGTCATATTCATTTATGAAACCCTTATTTGTCAAATACTATGGTCACATCCAATGCTAAATACGCAAAATACAAATATGAATTACATGTTGTTATTTTTCTCAGAGCACTCATAGTCTAGTGAGAGTGCCATGTAAATATACTCAGTGTTTTTTTATGAATGTGTAACAGAATTACTTATAAAAGAAAAGAGGGTGTTGGTAACATAGTGCAGGGAACTGCTTATTCTGTCCAGATATGTTGGAAGGCAAGTCAAGAAAGAAATAAGGATACCTTACATTCCAAGACGAGAAGGCTAGTTAGGCTGTAAACTTTTTTTATGGCTGAACACTGGAGGAAGAGTGACGGAGAAAGGGATGAACAGTTCAGTTGGGCCCAGTTCCATATGACCATGTATGCCAAAATAAGAGCCTTTTGTCTTGTACCTTGTGTGGATTAGAGGTGTGTGGGAGGACAGTGACACAATCACCTTTGTTTTGTAGAGATGATTTAGGTGGCAAGTTGAGGAAAAAAGGAAGAGGACCAAGAGAACAGATACACAATTGTAGTTCAAGAAGATCAGGAAATTTGGACCTAAGTAGGTAAAGTGGAGACAAAGACAAAAATGTAAAATCAAACCATATCTAGGAGGAAAACATTGAAAAAACGCTTAGATAAATCTGGATACAAGAGTTCAGGGACAAAGACACGTACAGAATGATTTAAGATCGTTTGGTGACATGGATTGTATTAGTCTGCTAGGGTTGCCTTAACAAAATATCAGAGCCGGAGGGACTTAAAAAGTAGAAATGTACTTTCTCACAGTCTGGAGGCTGAAGGTCCAGGATGAAGTTGCTGGCAACATTGGCTTGTCCCTGGCTTGCAGATGGCCGTTTTTTCATTGTGTCCTCTTATGGTTTTTCCTCTGTGTGTGTGCATCTCTGTTATCTCTTCCTCTTCTTATAAAGTCCCCAGTTATATAGGATTAGCGTTCCACCTCTATGATCCCAGTTAATCTTCATTATCTATTTAAAGGTAATTGAAGGACTCTTAAAGGTCCCATCTTATAATACAGTCACATTGGTTGTTAAGACTTCAATAATAATATTTGGAGAGTATAATTCAGTTCCAATCCATGATGTAATTTCTTAAAAAAGGAGGGAAGGATTAGTGGCATGGCAGAATTAATGAATTATGTGTTCGACAGAATGACCAAGATGTATGTATGAAATATTAAAGTTGAGAGAAAATACAGGAACTAAAATATTTCACAATTCTAACAGAAAGTAGTATCATTACTCATGTTTTAATAATGAAAATTGAAGACAACAGGTAGGAATTTAGAAGTATGAGAGACAGTGAGTTACATGGATGTTATAGTCACATATTTGTTTATGTAATAACTGTTACAAACATAACATAAATGAACAGTTGTTACCAATACGTAACTACAACATGTTGCCACAATGCTCATTATTCCCCATATTTCGAAGTGTTTACCTGTTATATTCAATCCTTTGAGTCTCAATACATAATAAATATATGACTCTAACATGTTACATTTGAAGGTGTGTGTGTGTAGATTCATATATACAACACACTGATATATGTATATGCTTGTATATATTTATTTGAAGGTGCATTAGTAAATGTATAGATGGTTACTGAATAAGATAGCTCAGGCATATGTATTTGGTGGAAAGAGAGGAGGAACAACAATCTTTAAAGGTCAAATAGAGTATATTGATCTGAAAGCAGTGCGCAGGCTGAAACGTGAGACAGGAAGAGATATGGACATATGTTAGGGGATATTGAAATTCTTTTTTTTTTTTGGAAAGCAGATTTATTAAGAAGACAGAAAAGCTCCCAGAGTGGGAGGGAACCCAAGAGGGTTGCCCGATATTGAAATTCTGTAATTCTGTAACGAAAGCTGAATATGAGGACTGGTATGGTACATGGAGAAAGAAGAGAATAGGACAGATTTATTCATTTAGTAAACCTGTCCTGAGTACTTAGTATAGGCTAGGCTATGTGCTAGACCTTGAAGACTCAATAGTGAACAAAAAGATGTCCCTACCTTCATAAAGCTGATATCCTAGTGAAAAATAATTTAATTCAACTAGCAACTAGTGATAAAATATAACTGCTACAACCATGCAGTTGATAGAAAAAAAAAAAAGAAAAAGAAAGAAAACTTCCAAACTAGTGCTGGGTGTATCAAAACTTTTTTCCCAGAGGAAATAGCATTTAAATTGAGATCCAAGATGAATATAACTTACTTTGACAAAGAAGTTTCAGAGATAGGAGGAGTGGTTGCTTTAGCAGGAAGACTCTAGAAAAAAACCCAGAAAATTCTGGTGCCTTGAGAAATGGGAAGACTTGTGAATTTGGTCAAAATATTGACTGCAAAGAAAAGATAAGTCTGAAAAGTTGAGGCAAAAGGAATGCACAGAGAGGAACAAGAAAAATCGAGAGAGTGCTATAGGAGAATCTAGCATAAAATGTTGTCAACTGTGGGCAGTGCTTCAGGGAAAACAAGGAAATAACTACCATTGCGTTGCATTTTCTTTATTTTCTTTCTTTTTTTGAATCAGCAACATAGGTGCTAATTTTTCTTAGCGAGAACAATTCCAAAAGTCAGCTAGAAGCCACATTGAAGCAGACTGATGAAATGAGTGGATATTGAGAAAGTGGAGACATTGAACAGAGGCCTATAATAGAAGTTTATCCAATTCATTTGTTATCTACTTGCTGAGAATATTAGGATAGATTTTGAAGTTCATGATAGCTCCAAATTTGAGCATTGGTGATGCTATAGTATAAACAATGGAAATTTGTTAATATGCCTTATTTGTTAAATGCTCAAACTGTAAATTTGAGCATTGGTGATACTGTAGTATAAACAATTACAAGCAGAAAACAGTGAAGTTGTATCTTCAAGATACTGAAACAAAATTACTAATAGCCTAAAATTCTATTCCGGGAAAAGATTATCATTTAGAAATTAAGGCGACAACATGCAATATTCAGTTCTTTGATTCTGTGATAGTTCACTTAGTATGATGGTCTCCAACTGCATCCAAAGTTGCTGCTGTTTATTCTTCCTTATGGCTGCATAATATTCCACCATGTACATGTACCACATTTTATTTATCCAGTCCACTTTCAATGGGCAGCAGAGTTGGTTCTATGTTTTTGATATTGTGAACAGTGTGTCAATAAACATGTGTGTGCCCTGAACACTAGTCACATTATCACAAAGATGGGATTGGCAGTCGCTGGTCACTGCTAGGGAGGGAGGGTGGGAGGAGAACGGGGGGTACATGATAACACAAAGGGTACCTGGTCCTCTACCAAGGGGTGTGAGGACCGCCTGGAAGCCCAACTTCACCTTCATGCAGCCTACTTTTGTTGTAAATCCTCACTTGTGCCCCTCAACTCTATAACAAATCAATAAAATATAAAATTTTAAGAAAAAAGAAATTAAGGTGAAATGAATTCATTTTAAATCAAGGAAAAACTGAAAGTCTTCATCATCATCAAGGTATAGTACAAGAAATACAAAAGATTCATACTACAGAAAATATCAAAAGAATTTATCCTGGGTGAAAACGTTAAACGTTATCTGAAGCACAGGAGGAGACTATATTTCTCCAGAGAGGATTTACCTTTGCTTGTTAGGCAGCCAGAGAAACTAGCAATCTGGGATCACCTTAACGCAAGCTCAAGGATCAAGATGATTCAAATTTGGGCATGAGTTCCTGAGAGAGCGAGCTACTTGTAATTCACCCTGACTCCTATCAAAAGAGCTGCTCATCTCCTTAGACTTTGAGCCAAATTTTCAGGAACTGCAGATGTCCCTAGGGAGAAAGAAGGCTCAATTGCCAAGCTTACTTGTCTAGGTTTCAGCTTCTCCCAGATCTTGGCCTTCAGAGCTCTCCAATGCATTCAACTATTTGAATATTTATCCAGTTTTTGTAGTGTCTTTAGCAGGAGTACTAGTAGGAATTATTTAATCTACCATTACCAGAAATAGAAGTCTGAAGTTTATGCTATGTAAATAACCAAGTAGCCAAACTTAAAAAATGTAAATTACTTTAACACAGTCACATAAAACAAGTAGGACCATCACACTAATGTCCTTGGATATATGCGTTTGCCAGCACTATACAATATAGACTCTCAACAGGGAGCCATTTATGTCAAGGGTGAAGCAAAATTCTGTCTTGCTTCTTGGTCAGAATTTCTTCCTGTTGGATTCTTAATTTCTATGTAAGTTATTGTCCTGTAAAGATACCAGAAAAAGAACACATATTGGAGAGGAAGTCCACATGCATAGCCATAGAACATCAGTTCCATATGGTAAGCTGCCACCAGGAATGGAAACATTTGTATTGATTCTTTTTCTGATTAAAATGTAAATATTTAGACAATAGAGAAAAATATAAAGAGTAAAAATATTGCTTATGATCTTACCACACATATATAATCACTGTGAGCATTTTGTTACATATTGTTCTCTCCCCAAATTACATACTATATATTATACATTATATTTACTTTAGTATGTTTAAAGTTACCAAATAAAAATGCAACTATGCTGTAAATACTCTTCTCTACCTGTTTTTTTTCCTCCTTAATATGTCTTAGTGATTTTTCCATCTTGGTTAATTTGGATTAACTCTTCTCTTTTAATAACTGTTCAGTATATTTCATTTAAACAATTATTTATTGATGGTCCTCAAGTAGTTTCTATTTTATTGTTTTATAGACATAGGCTTTGTGTCCAGATTGGTCTCTGTCTTGGTGTAGTGAGTGGACTTTGAGGGGGAACTTGCATAGGGGAAAATCAGTAGGTGAGATCCATCAGTAGGCAGCTCAAGGAGCCAGAGATGGAACTTTTACTCTGGAATCTTAGAAGACCGCCTGACTCGTGAAGCCTCGGGCAAAAGACTGGGGTTTACTACACTGTGGCTTCTAGCACCGTTCCCTCGGTGCTTTCATTTGCTCCTCACCAAGTGCTCCTCAACATACTCTCTTCTCTAATTCCTGCTTGTGAGAACGTGGGGATGTCAAAACAGTTCAAAGGTGCAGTTGCTGGTAGGAAGGGAGAAAAGAGGAAAAGATTGATGGTTAGTGTCTGAGAGGAATTCACAGTTTGACCTAGTCTTGATTTTTTTTCTTGCCTTTTGGATTTGTTGAGGTGGTCTAAAGCTAGCGGTGGTATTGCAAACCCCCGCTCCTTTTACTCGCCCAACTTCTCTTGTTAAAGGACACGAGGTAAAATAGTACAAACTGTGTACCAGATGAAGTAAAAGATAAGCAAAGGGCAGCTTCCTCTAGGGACTGTCTTTGCTTTATGTCCTGCTGTACAGACCTTGAGGTTTTTCTGAGCTCCCATGGAGAAACCTAATTATTCAGTTTGTAAGTTGAGCTCTTCTCTTTTGCTAATGTTGAATAACAGGTCAATCAACATCATTCAGCTTTTCCTTTAATTCAAGTCATTCTCCTTCATAACTTCCAGAAAAGTAAAATTAATGTTTCTGAGATTTGATGGTTCCTGGATTTTAGCAATGCTCAGTGTTTGTTTTGATTTGTTTTTCTGTTTTTTTAATTTTAAAATTTGCTTCCTTATTATATCATCATACCAGTGGTGATATTTTATAAGGAATGTGTAGACTCAAAGCATTATTGAAGTGGGATATTGGCCCTTTAATGTTTAACAAGGAGAACGAAGAAAGTATCTAATGTCCTTGTTAGAGATAGGCTGGCTTGGGAGGATGTTGACAGTGGAGGTGTTTTTCTCTTTGGCCATGCCAAAGGAATTTCAGACTCCTGGGTTAGTGTCAGGAATGAGATATTAGACAGAGAGGTAAACGGGCATAAAGAAAAGGTAGCACTTTTTGAAATATACTTTTCTAAGTTCACTTTTGTGTAAAACGAACTCAGTAATTGAGTTACCCTATGGATAGAATTGTGATGTTGTAATAAGGTCTTTTGCTCTTTTAGATACTAGAGATTTATTGATGTCTTCAAAAGAAGTTTTTCTTTAACTGTCTTCCAGGATGAAGCAAATGTTAGAATCAATTTTTTTTAAGAGCTTGGCTTTCTGAATTTGTTACCTTATAAGTTCCTCACCTATGTTTGGATAGAGTTTTACTTGCTGCTGGCTGGCAGCCACTCCTGAAGGAGAGAAAAAAGGAATTGTGCTGGCAGCCAAATAAATTCGTCCTACATGTCCTCTCCAGCAAAATGTCATGTGAGGTCAACTTCTAGTCCCAAGTGTGATGTCATCTTATGAATTTCTCTATGTAGGCATTCTGATTTCTCCATGTGATCTTAAGCAACCTTTTTCATAGGTCTTTGATTATATGGACATCTGTATAAATATCTTTTTCTGTGCCCAAACAGATCTTGGATGGACTTACTTCTTCTTTTGAAAGCAGAAAGTAAATGAAGAAAAGAAAACCTGTCTGGGATCACGAATTAAAAGTTTTTCCTGATGCCAGGGTCAGTCATGATTCTAGCTTAGTAGAAGCTGTAAGCCTTGCCTAGGTTTACCTTCCTGGGTTGCACCTGTCCCTCAGCTGCAAGCAGTGTTGGATGCAGATGTATTAGAGTTCCCACTCCCCCACCTCTCAACTCCTCATCTTCCCTCCTTCTGTGCCCTAACAATTGCCCTGGGTTATTAGGAGCAATCGAGCCAGGGAGGCGGTGATACTTCTTTCTGCCTTCCGTGAGAGCATGTAGAAAAGGATACAAGGATACAGAAGTCTAGCTGTCTTGCCTCAAAAGGGGACCATGCCCTGGTGAGATTTATATTCCAGACTTCCTGCAATACAAATGGATTAGTCCCAGGCTAGACTTTACCTGAGACCGCATTCTTGATCACTTCTTTCTTCTTCCCTATCTGCTTTACTCTCAACTTAGAAGTTTTCCTGAAAAAAATTCTTTCTCAATAAACCACAAAAAATCCCGGGTCAGGCTTTATTTCTCAGGAAACGGACCTAAGGTGGTACAAAAGTTGTCTTAGGAAGTGGACTCCAAGGACAGCATCCTGGAGTTAGAAACTTGGGAAACGTTTTGCACCAGTGGTTTTGCACCATTGAACACAACGGCATTATCTGAGGAAAATATTGTACATATGTTGTACATATAAACCATGAACTCCTAGATTCCCCTGAAACTTCTAGGCTTATACAGTGGTCCCCTTGTTGAAAGATAGAGTCTTCTCATCACTGGTGGCAGCTTCTGGCATGCAGCCACAGTGCAATTGCTGAGGTTGTCACTGAGGTCAACTCGAATGGGATCTGGGCAGCAAAAGGTGCACTGACTTGTACAATATTTCTGGCGTTTGAGAGGTACAAGAGAAATACAAATTATAAGGACTGTGGAATTGAAAGGCCATTTCTAAATGCCACGGATGCTTCAAAGCGATGAAATAACAGGTGCAGGGTAATCAATCTCCAACTTAAAGTACACCATGAGAGTCGGAGGACTTCTTTGGAAGCTTGTAAAGTGACTTTTGACTCCTGCAGCTGGAGGGCAGATGAACTGAGGACTAGCCATTGGACTTAACTATAAAAGTCACATAACTTGAGAGAAAGCTTAATTCTCCACTTTGGCAAGTCTCAAATGCCGAAGTAAGGGTCCTGAAAAGTAAAGAACAATTCACAAAAACTTGGGATAGGGTTATTTTGGTATATATGCAAAAGGTCTTCACTTAATGTCAATAGGTTCTGGAAATGGTGACTTTGACCGGAATGACTTATTGCAAAAACCAATGTTATCACAGGCTAATTGATATAAGCAGGAATTAAGTTTCTAGGGCGTATTTCTGGTCACAAAAGCATCATCAAACTTCTAGGTAAGGACCCCAAACATTCCTAGTATTAAACATTGAGTTATACATATATTTAAGGAAGATTAATAAAAACAAGTAAGGTAATTTTTTACCCAATTTTTTTGCGAATCAGTGAGTGACGGTATGGTAGTGATAGTGTGATAAATCAGTGAATAAATGTCTGTGAAACAAAATTGTAAGAAGCACCTCTTTCTACCACACAGTTCAAAAGCAAGCAAAGATGGTGGGATTACTGAGCACACTTGTCCCATATCATTTACTGTTAGGCATTTGTATGATTATCACAGACTAGGAAAATTTTATTTGACAATACTTTGTATTCATTCATTCATTCACTCCCAACCCACTTATTCCACTTCAGAGCCAAAGGTGGCCAGAGTTTGTCATGGCAACTCAGAGTGCAAAGCGGAATCCAACCCTGGCCAGGAGGCCATCTCAATACAGGTGTACTCACACCCACACTTGCTCTAACTGGGGCAATGTAGACACTGCATGTGCCCATCTGTGGGATGTGGGAGGAAACTGGAGTACTCAGAGAAACCCCACACAGACATGGGGAAATGTGCCAACTCCACATAGACAGTGGCCCCAGCAGGAATGTAGTTTTTCTTTTTTTTGTCATCAATGCTACGATAAAATGACATTGAACAGAACGGCATTATCTGAGAAAAATATTGTACATGTGTTGTACATGTAAACCGTGGACTCCCAGATTCCCCTGAAACTTCTAGGCTTATGCAGTGATCCCCTTGTTGAAAGACAGAGCCTTCTCCACCTCTTGCTCAAGGACTATAAGAAGCCTCTAATGAAGTGGGCAGATACCTTACAAGATGACACTAACCCCTGCTGGATCTGTCTCCTTTCCCCTCCTAGTCCCATAAACATCAACTAAGATGGTATCTTAGCATAACCCAATTGACAAAGTGTCAACTTTCCTAAAAAAAAGGGTGGATTATATGCTCAGAGAGATGCAGGAATAGCTAAGAAGGATAGCAGTCACTAGGAAAGTATTCCTGAGAGTAAGTTCTGAAGGTGCTAGATGAGCATGGTGGGGTAGAATACTTGTAAAAGGTTAAATAGTGGAGAGTATGTCAATATGGGGGGATCTTCCTGTGATAAAGAACTTAATACCCTGGCAGTGATTCAAATACACTTCTTGAAACCTCGAAAAGCAATGGTTTGCATTTAATGTAGTAGAGGTGTCAGATTACTGTGGCAGACTGGTGGAAATGATCAAAGGTTCAGAAGAGTGGACATTTTGAAGGAATTTATTACATAAATCTTGAAAATCTCCTTGCTGGTTTTGTTTCTTGGAAGAGTCTAGTGTACAGTCTACTTATGATGGAGACACCAGCACTATTTAGAAGCTCATAGTGGCTATACTCTGTAAGCTGAAACTGTTTGTAGGAAATACTGTAATAGAATTGGGTACTATTAAAAGATGCTCCTCAGCTCTCATATATTTCAGGGATTGTCTCAGCTGCAGATTGCTGCCCCACCCATGGTCACTCCCCTTACTAATCAACACATGCATTAAGGTCTAGTTACTTTGGTCCAACTTAGGCTAGTTTTGCTGGGCCAGTTTAGCTATTTATAAGAAATAGTTATCTGGAGATCCCCATGGGGTTTGGTCAATACTTAACTAGAGCTTGAATTAGTCACTGTAATCTGCTTCCTTCTTCTTCCTTCACGCTGTTGATCCTAGCTCCATAGTAAACATTCTGTATTCAAAATCCATAACTAAGCCTACTCCTAGGGGAACCTAACCTGTGTCAGGCCTCAAGGGGATTTCCTGTGATCAGGTGATAGAAGGGGATAAAACTTAAGCTTGGTTCACAGACGAGTTGGCTTGGCATGTTGGTGCAACCCTAAAATGAATTGCTGATACATTATACTTCCATTCAAATGTGTCCTTGAAAGATACTCATGAAGGAAGAAAACCAACCATTTGGCAGAGTTTGGGGAAGTGCTCCTACTTACTAACTTGAGAAGGAGAGAAATGGTTTGAAGAAAAAACACACTTATGAACTCATAGATAGTAACAAATAATTTAGGCTGTTAGTCAAGGGATCTGGAAGGAACCATGTTGAGAGATCAGGGTCCAAGAGGTTTGATCTATGGGTATGGAAAGGAAGCATGAAGCTCTTTTCATTGCACAGCAGAGTAGATCCAATGTAGAAGAGGCGCTAAATAACCAGATGGATAGAGTAACTTGGTCAATTGTTATTAGTCTCTGTCCTGACCATGATGATATTGGCACCATGGGAATGTGAATGGAAGAGTCATGGGACAGAGATATCGAAGAAGATGGACTTTGTTTCAACAATGCCTATGTAACCAATAACTGTTTCTGAATGCCCGAACTGTCAGCAATAGAGACTAATGCTAAGTGTCCCACATGAACTATCCCCCAAAGATACCAATAAGCCACCTGGTGCCAATCTGATTTTGTGGAATGTGTTTCAGCTTGAAACGTCAGAATCTATCCTACCAGAATTAACACATATGGGTTCGTTTTTCTTTCCCACAGGACTTTGACCAACATCACAATGTATGGATTCATGAAGTATTTGATTTGCTGACATAAGATTCTATCTCAGACCAGCAGATCACCCTTCCTTTTTTTTTTTGCAATAGAGGTAGAGAGGTGCCACGTGGCTATAGTAACTGTCTTAGTCCATTTTCTGTTGCTATAACAGAATACATGAGACTGGGTAGCTTATAAACTAAAGAGGTTTATTTGTATCACATGCTGTCCAAGAAGCATAGCACCTACTTGGCTTCTTGTGAGAGCTTTTGTGCTGCAGCAAAAACATAATGGAGAAGGTCAAAGGAGAAGCAGACATGTGTGGAGTGGGAACAAATAGGGTGAGGAACCTCACTTTATAACAACCCACTTTGGTGGGAACTAATCTATTCCCAGGGGAACTAATCCTGTCTCAGCGAACAAGAACTTGCTTACCACCAGAAGAATAACACCAAGCCTTTCATGAGGGCTCTACTCCCATGACCTAAACACCTCCTGCTAATCCTTGCACAGCCACCTTAGTATTCAGATTTCAACACGAGTCTTGGTGGAGATGAACAAACCATATCCAACCATGGCGGGTATTATTGGTCTCACCACCTACTACACCTACTACTGTTCTTGTAGAATAGTAGAATGATTTTTAAAAGATGCAGATTAAGCTGGGCTCGGTGGCTCAGCCTGTGATCCCAGCACTTTGGGAGGCTGAGGTGAGTGGATTGCATGAGCCCGCAGGTTCGAGACTCACCTGGGCAACTTGGCGAGACCTCATCTCTACAATAAATCAAAAAATTAGCTGGGCATGGTAGCGCGCGCCTGTAGTTCTGGCTACTGGGAAGGCTGAGGCGGAAGGATCGCTGGAGCCCAGCAGGTCGAGGCTGCGGTGACCGGGAACGGCCGCTGCACTCCAGTCTGGGTGACAGAGTGAGACGCCAACTCAAAAAATAAATAAATAAAAATAAAATAAAAAATAAAAATAAATAAAAAATAAAAGATGCAGATTAGGCACCGGTTTGAAGATGATACCTTGTAAAGGCTGGGCATTATTTTTCAGAATGTGGTATACTCCTTATACCAATGTCCATTATATGTTGCTGTATCAGCAAAAGGTAGAATGAATGAACTGTGTATTCCCCCCATCATATATTGAAGCCCTAACCCCCAATGTGGCTATATTTGAATATAGGACATTTAAAGAGATAATTAAGGTTAAATGAGGTTATAATCCAGTATGGCTATTGTCTTTATAGGAAAGGAAGATATAGTAGGGATGCAAACACACAGAGGAGAGGCCATGTGAGAACACAGAGAGAAGATAGCAATTTGCAAATCAAAGAAAGAGACTTCAGGGGAAATCAACCCTGCCAGAACCTTCATCTGGTATTTCTAGTCTCTACAACTGTGAGAAAATAAACTTATGCTAGTTAACCCTTCTAGGCTGTGAGATTTTGTTATTGCAGCCCTAGCACACTCATGCACACTGGCACACTAGCACACTAACACACATGGCTTTGGGAATAGAGGGGGTGAAACTAGGAGTGGCCCTCTTGACCCTGAAAACTTAAGCTCTGTGAATCTAAAAGTCTGGGTTCTAGAGTGGGTCTCTTCCAGCTGTGAATACTTCAAGAATCCTATCACTTACTGTACAAGTAATATAAAAGTACAGCTGCCACCTGGTTGCTTTGGGCAGCAGGTGCCAGTAGACTGGCAAACACAATATAAGAGTATTTGACTCTTACCTTCTTTGGGAGGCTGCTAGGAAGAAGGAAGAACTTGTTTGATACTCTTGTGTTCTACTGGGTAGAGTAGGAGAAATGTCTGTGGACCCTCCTATGCTCTTTTATAATTGTGAATGGTCAGTTGTAGCAACCATGACCTTCCTAATAAGGGCATAATAACAGGGGCTAAACCATCAGGGATAAGATTTTATATTACCCCATTAGGTAAACCACCTAGGCCAGTAGGCTTGCTAGAGGGAGAGAGGAATATAAAATGGGTGACTGGGAAAGAGATGACTATTAGTTTTGCCACAGGACAAACTGCAGAATCTAGTAAGTTTCCTTAAGAATCGTGACCACAGTAACCTGGAGAATCTGTGCCTGGGTGGAGTGAACTTGATGTGAGAAACAAGACTCTAAAGTGTATGTACTGATGCTCCTCCCAGATTTTCTTTTATTGTCCCCCAGCTGCGGGGAGTGTTGGCTATTCACAGCTCACTCTTGCCCCCTTCTCTGGAGATTTGCCCTTGACTAAGGGAGCTGCCTTGCCAAGGAAGTTACGTATCTCCCACCAACCAGGGGTGGCCACAGCTGACTGAATTATAGAGGGCACAGTTGACTGTCCCTCTAATCCTCAAGAAAGGGCATTTTTGAGAGGTAGTTTACACTTCAGAGGCCCCATCCCACTCATGTTGAGCATCAGGCCAAGCCCAGACTTGACTTAAAACTACACCTTTGCTCAATTGCTTTCTATCCTGTTTTTCCTCTCTCCTTCATAAACATTGCCTAAAGATCATGCACTCATTATATCTTATGCATTCAATTTGTTTTCTCAGTCTTTGCTTCTAGGGAACTGGAACTAAGACAATTAGTAAGAAAATAAATTCAAGATGGCATTTCAATAAGCTTGCCTTGACAGAGCAGCTTCTTGGAGCCCAGAACTCTGCCATCACTGTGGGGTGGACAGTGACATGAGGCACAGCCTGTGCTCCCAGCCAGCTCACCAATTAGTTCAGAAGTGAAAACATAAGTGTATTCACAAATTAAATTCATGTCGTAGTGCTTGATCTAGGTACCAAATTGATAAAAGGTAAAATTAGAGGTCAGCAAATAAGAATATCTTTCTCAAAGATCTGCATAATTGAAAGAAATGATCAAAATGCTTGTTATTTAAAGGAATTTTCCCTGCTATAATTTGAGAATTTGTGTAAGGTTGGCATATATTAAAAAGTGTTGAAGTCTGTAAGAAGTTAATATGCTACATTAAATCTAGTTGAAATCAAGCATATATATTTCCAAGGTGTAGGATTTGAATCTATGCTGTAGGGGGTTTGGTCAAAACTGGGCAAAAGCGTTGTGTCCAGGTGCCACCATACAACCAGAGGACAGAGACCATTTCTTTTCCCAGGGAACTGTCAGATGGCAACCATAGGTGGCAATGCAAGCTCAGCAGTAGAGCCTCAGCTCCTATCTGCACCAGCTGAAACTGTCCTTTTAGGGTATTGCTGTTTTATTATGCGTGTTTAAGACAGTTTAGGTCTTTGAGGTTTCACGATGTTTTAAAGCGCATAATTACTTTAATTTAGGTTTTGAGGGAAGCCATGTATGGAAATGTAAAAGAATTGAACCTAAAGAAAAATATTTTACAAAGATACAAAAAGTAAATGGGGACGGAGAAGGGTTTGGGATTACAGTTGACCCAGAAGTAGGACAGAAGTTTGTAGCTAGGTCACTAGGAATCTAACCTGTTTCACTCATTTTTGTTTGTCAGATTCCTGTTTCCTAAAAAGACAAGTCTATGGAAGTACAAACTGCTTCTTACTTACATTTTGTTGTGTTTCTTAACAAATTTGGTATTTGACTATTGTGAAGGAAGAGACAATTATTAGGTAAAACAGTTCTCAGAAATCAATTTAAGGGGATAGGCATTTCATGTATTTCTGTTCTCTTATTTTAAGGGGTTAGATTCAGTGTACCAACATATACGTATAGATGCATATTGATGAGTATGATTTTCTTGCCCATCATTATAAAAATACCTTTCCTAGTTGAACTGTTAATGAAATGATGAGAAAATCTGAGGTGAACATTTACCAGTCTATTTTCATTTTGTTTCATCAAAAAGAATCTATTTTACAATTATTATTTACTTGCAACAACCCGCAGCAAAAAATGATTTAATGTTCAATATGTGCATTAAAATGCACTTGCTTTTTTTAATATGTAAAAGCTGATGGAAATTTCATTTTAAGCACAATTTCTGTATCACAGATTTTAAGCAAAATGAAAGGAAGTTAGGGTACCATTTTAACATGGCTATAAAAATAATTTCTTTCAGTGGCTGGAGGGAAGGAAGGATTGGTCAAAGTAATTTTTATCTTCGATGGAATTCCCCAGTAGCCTGCTTTCTTATTTGGCTTAATGCATGCCACAATAATCATGCTATTTCTTGTGAGCATTTTTCTAGCTCACAGTAATAAGAATAATTGCATGGTGTTTATATTCGAAAGTGCCTTGTCTCACTAAGCTCTGAGGTCCTTTTGGAGTATTAATTCTCACAAGATTTTTGTGTGGCACCAAACATGTGTATTATTATCTTGTTATTCTCCTTTTAACAGCAGGGATAGTGAGGCATAGATGCAGTGCTGATACACAAGTGTCAGGATGCCAGAAACAGATTAGGAATCTTGACTTCCAGTTTGAATGCCAGGCCATGCTTTCTAAGAATTATTATGGCACTTGGTTGAATTCTGGGAATTTGTAGCTATCTTTGAAGTCCTAGGTTTTACTCCTGGAACATTAACATTGATAGGAAGAATTTAATAACTCAGAGTAAGTTAATTCTGTCACATCGTGGGTAATACAGAGATTGTTAACAAGAAAATTGTAAATAACTATAGAGTAGGAATGTTATTGACAATAATTTGAAGTGTAAATGTTTAAATGGCATCAATGTAAAATTCACAACAAGGCAACCCCCTCATGTCCCCTCCCACTGTGGGAGCTTTTCTGTCCTCTCAAAAAATCCTTTCTCGAAAAAAAAAAATCACAACAATTAAAACAAACAAACAAAAACATTTGCATAACAGGCAGCCCAGAGGCTACTAGGCAAAAAAAAAAAAAGAATTAGGTGTGTAATTTGAGTATAGAACCCAAACTTGTTAAAATTTGTTGACTAGAATTTAAAGAATGTTCAGACAGGCCTGGAACACAACACATATGCTATATATATTATTTAGTAAATGCATGAATAATACCTTTTAACAATTACTACACAAATTATTTAAATCTTGTTTTAAACGTGAGATTATAGTGTTGCAATTATATATATTTAAGAATTTTTATCCTTTAGAAATATCATCTAAAGGATATTATCTATTATTCTCCTTACATATGAACTAATTTGAGGTTTGTGATTTGCTTCAAAATAATTTGGGGGATGTGGGGCAATATATGAAACAAGACTGGCCATTTGAAAAAGGTTGAAATTATATGATGGATATATGGAGTCAAGTGTATTCATTATTGTGTTTATGTTTAAAAATTTCCATAATAAAATATTTTAAAAGTAAAAGTCATACCTGTGTATATTAGATAAGAGAGTATTATAAATCTGTTGTAAGAGAATACATTTCATCTTTCTGGAACTTATTTATATGGAAACCTCATCTATCAGGAACATGGTCCAGAAATATAACATACTCTATAAAAAGAGGAAGAGCATTCAGACATCAGTAAGAATTTTTCAAGATAATATCCTGTCATATTATTATTTGAGCCATTCTGATAAAAGATGCTACTTAACTGTGTAGACTCAAGGGAATTAATAGTTTGAGCATTCACAGACTTAGGTCAAACACTTGTGCTGGCATTTACTAACTTGGTAATTTATTTCAATTCTGTAAGTCTTCATCTTCGTGTATATAAAATGAATATGATAATATCTACCTCAAAGGGTTTTAATGAAGTTTGCATGTGATTAAAATTTTGCCTGGTACTTGGTGTTATATAAATGGTAGCTAATAATTTTAAGCTTGATTATCTAGCTTTTGAGATCACATAAATTAGAGCCAGAGATAGCTATATGATTTTCCATGTACAGTGACACCCTTGCTGAACACCAGGAAAACATGGTCGAAAAAAACTGCAAGAGGGAATAAGTACATCTGCAAAGTCAAGAAATCTGTCTTCTTTAGCATAGGGACCAAAAGCTCTACATTTCTTGCTGAAGAATGCTTTCATATTACAACACTGGACAATAAGTGATAAAATGATCATTGAGAATTATTAAGTGTCAGAGTAATAATTACTAGCTGTTGTAGCACACAACCCTAACCTCTCAGAAGCTTACTAAAAGATTGTTTCCCACTAATAGGAGGTTCTCCTGGGAAGCCGTTCACCCATACTCCCTTCACACTCTGGGGTGACCCTGAAACTCTCTGATGGAGTCCCTTCATTTGTTTAGTCAATGGGTGAAAGAAAACAGGTTCCATGGAGGATGACAGGAGGTATTTTATAACAGCAGTCCCCAACATTTTTGGCATCAGGGACCAGCTTCTGGGAAGACGGTTTTTCCATGGGTAGGGGTAAGGTTGGTTTTGGGTTGATTTAAGCACATAAAATTTACTGTGCACTTTATTTCTATTATTATTACATTGTAATATACAGCAAAACAATTCTGCAACCTCACCATAAGAAAAAGAGTAACAGACGGAAGTGGCAAATAAAATAATGGTCAGGCCATGTGCAGACTAAAATAAGTGTCAGATTCTGACTTAAAGTCTGCCACCAGATGCAGCTGTACAGTTGAAGTACAGCTCACTTGCCACTCACTGATAGGGTTTTGATATGCAAGCAATTGACTTATTATGGTCTCTGTACAGTGAAACCTCACTGCTAGTGTTAATCTGTATTTGCAGCCACTCCCCAGCACTAGCATCATCACCTTGGCTCCATTTCACATCATCAGGCATTAGATTCTCATAAAGAGCGCACAGTCTAGATCCCTCACTTGGGCAGTTCACCATAGAGTTCATGCTCCTATGAGAATCTAATACCTCTGGCGATCTGACAGAAGGCAACAGTAATAAATGCAATGAGGAATGGCTGTAAATACAGATGAAGTTTCATTTGCTCTCTCACCCGCCCCTCACTTCTTGCTGTGTGGCCTGATTCTAACAGGTCACAGACCAATACCAACCTGTGGCCCAGAGATTTGGGACCCCTGTTTTAGAAGTCCTGCTTGAAAGCAAAACCTATCGTTTCTACCAACATTTGACCCTGTCTGCAGCTAGCTACAAGAGGCCTGAGAGATGTAGTCTTCCTGTGTATCCACATTGTGGGGATCTTGGTACATGGTCTCTGTTAAATCAGTAAAGAAGTGTCTCATCGGTTTTTGTAAGTTTTATACAAAATAATAGGTTGAGTTGTGTATCCATATGTAATCTCTGCTGGGCTGTAATCCTCTGAGACTGGGACATGACTAGATCATTTCTGACTCTCAGCTAGTGCTCACTAAAGAGTTTCTGGTAACTAGTAGGTTTGTTAAGTAAATTAATTCAGGAAGCCTAGTTTCTCCGTCTGTATAATTTTATATTTTTGGTATTACAGTTTGGAAATAAGCCTGTCTGTCGAGTATTGAAGAGAAATCAACTTGTCACAGAAACAATTTAGTATGATCTTGAATTCCTTTCCATTAGTTGAATGATAGAATTATACAGTTTACTATATTTGAAATATTAGAAACTTTTTGAACATTTTACTAGATCACGTGGAATTATTCCTTGGGCTGAAATTTTCATAAAGATAATGGATATAAATATGGATTATATAAAGTGCTAAAAAAAGAAACAGAATTTTAAAAAATTAATTGATTTATTTTTTGTTTTAAAGATATGGGGTACAATTCCGGGTTAGGTATGCAAATGTTCATTATACAGGTACCCTTGTTGATGAGGTGTGCCCCCCTCCCCTGGCAGTTTTCCAATACTACTGCCAATCCCTTCTTTATAGTATTATAATAATAAAGGAAACAGTATTTTTGTAAAAATTATTGTTTATTGCCTGTCTTCAAAAATTATGTGAAAGATATTTCATTTTTCTAAGAATTTCTTTCTATCCTAAATATGAAATCATAGAACTGAAAGAGAAGTAGTCTCACCCTCCTGATTTTCTTTTGGTGATTGAGAGAAGAGATGAGGAAGATTTGATTCATTTACAAAAAAATAAAATCGTTCAAGATTCATTGGCACAGGTTGACCAGCAGAGCAGGAACTGCAGGAAGTATTGCAACAAGCAGATCACCCACAGACAATGACAGAGACTTGGTAGCAGTTTATTGTTTGCAAATGAGACTTCGGATAACACCATAAAGATAAAGTACTATTCATGTCAAAGGTCTCATGTTTGGAGATGGGTCAGACCACTGATGAGAGTTATGGGCAGTGACATAATTTGAGAAAAAGACATTAGAAAGAAATGACTAAATGTTTTTGCAAGTAATAGTGACAACAATAAAACCATTTAAATGTAAGAATTACACTGGAATGTACTGTAGATGTTTTAGGTGTTTTCTCTATCTTTATCATTGGTTCTGGTGAATCTTACTTCAGATCAGTGCTCCTGTCACCTATATACAGCAAACAATTTTTTAAAAAAGAAAACTGATGTACAAAACACTAATACAAATGATTGCCAAGAAATACATGACTATTTTTACCTACTTAAGATGTAATGGTACCTGAACCCCAGTGAAATTTGGGAACTGATGGAAAAATATTGAGAAAGTAAATAAAGATATATAAAAGCGTTGCTCAAAATGGGCGATTTTTAGAAGACTTTAGATTTAGTACCATTTTCTTAAAAATTCAGAATCATATTTGTCAGAGTCCTGTAGTAAAACATCAGAGAAATTTGCTGCCAGATTATTACCCATCTCACAACAAACAAAAAAAAGGAAATGTTAGGCTTGATAATGGAGATTTTATTGGATTATGATAGATTGGATATATATTATTCGTGGAAAAGGAGCTCAGTCAAAATTCTAAAATTTATGAAATAAAATACATTGTTGACTTTGTTTCATTACAAACTGAAATTATTGGTTAGGCTTAATAGCGATTGGCTTCTTTAAAGTAACTAAATTGACAACCAAAAGTGAAAGTCTGTTTTTAGGCTCTTTTCACGTCTGTCTCTACCTAGAACATATCTATGCATAATCAACTTTAAAATGCTTGCTTTTTAAAAATCCTCTCCCACAGTTTGCATTTACAGCGTTTTACTCCAGAAGGAACTCTGAGAAATACTTTCTAAATAGTATTTACCCTGCATGCATACACACACTCTCTGTCTCTGTCTCTGTCTCTGTCTCTGTCTCTCTCTCTCTCTCTCTCTCTGTCTCTCTCTTTAAATGGACATCAGGAAGATGTGAAAGGGTTACTTTTTTTTTTTTTTTGAGTTGGAGTCTCACTCCTTCGCCCAGACTAGAGGGCAGTGGCACCCTCATAACCACCCCAGCATCAACTTGCTGGGCTCCGGCCATCCTTTCACCTCAGCCTTCCAAGTAGCCGGAACTACAGGCGTGCGCTACCATGCCTGGCTAATTTTTTAATTTATTGTAGAGATGAGGTCTCGCCAAGTTGACCAGGCTGTTCTTGAACCCATGGGCTCAGGCAATCCTCTCACAGCCTCCTAAAGTAATGGGATTACAAACTTACACCACGGTGCCTGGCCAGGGTTATATCTTATTGTGCTATAGACTTGATTCTTTAACATCATAGATTAGTCAATGTTTGTCTAATTTATTGAAATCAACCTATATCTTAAAGACGTCATTTAGCCAGCTGACACAATCTGAAATGCCTTCATTTTCAGCATGGGTGGAGTTATGTTTAAACCTTTGTACTGCTTTCTGCTTTCTTTCATGAATAGAATTTAGCTGTACTAAAGTAATGGTGCAAATTTACAGTATCCATAAAAGCACCGTTATTGTATTGCTTTGCCTAATGCATTAAGAAGAGAAGACCACTTGGCAGATACCACATATCTACAAATGAACAAAATGCACTAAAATAAAAATTGCATTACTTTTATCAATAATTTGTGTTATAATTTTATGGCAAATATTAATGGAAAGAATCCTTTAAGTAAAAATGAGTCTACTGGTTTCCTTTTGTTGTTGCAGCCCTGATTGTATTTACATCCAGTCATTTATTGCCCATTAAAGGAGTAATGCTATGTTAATGTAAGGGAGAAAAAAAATCAATGCTACTGAGATCAGTAGCTGTGGGGAAACAGTGCGGCAGCTGGTTTGCAAACAGTGAGCCCATATAGATCAATGAAATTACAAGCTAAATCTGCTGATGCTCACAAACTGCTCCAGCGGTGTGCTGTCTAACCTTTTTCAAGTTCAAGAGCTCTAGAAAGCCAGAGATAACTACGTGGAAAGCAGGGCAAAGGCAGCCAGGAGACAGTGACAATGTACCTGGAGTACTTTACTGTGATATGTGATATTTTACTCTTGCAGCTACCAGGATGACTGCACATTTTAACCTGTAGAAAAGCCCTATAATATCAGTGAGTCACACGGAGATCCTTCACAGCCTAGAAAATCTCCACCTTAAGAGGGCTCTTTGACCTGGAACATCACAAGGCTATATGATGCTTTACATATCTGCTTGCTAAGCTAAATTCCAGAAAATATTAATCAGTGAGCAAATGTTGGAATTCTAGATGTTCGGGAGTTGAGTTTGGTGACTCATTATGCTCTCCAAAACTTTTATTGTTATGAAGATAATATTATGTGCATGGAGCCTCAGCTTTTTGACAATAAATCACTGAACAGATGCATGCACATTTAATATTTGAAAAAAAGGACTGGGTGTGGTGGCTCACACCTGTAATCCCAGCACATTGGGAGGTCAAGGTGGGAGAATTGCTGGAGTCCAAGAGTTTGAAATCAGCTCTAGGCAACATAGTGAGGCCTTGTCTCTATCAATGAATGAATGAATGGATGAATAAATAAATAAAATAATTAGCTGTGTGTGGTGGGACATGCCTATAATCCCAGGTACTTGTGAGACTGAGGTGGGAGGATCACTTGAGTTTAGGAATTCAAGGTTGTGGTGACATGATTGTGCCACTGCATGCCTGGGCGACACAGTGAGACCTCCGACTCAAAAAAATAAATAAATAGAAAAACTCACAACAAGCTTTTCATCTCAACAAAGCTATTTTGTATCAGTTTAAATGTCATTAGCAAGTGTTTTCCCCTATGAGCTATGAACTCTTAAGTTTTCTTTTAGCTAAATCTTCCATGGGCACTCAGCTGTATTTTGACTACTTTTCCTGAAACACACTAAAACTTTTAACTGGAGGAATGTTGACTGACACAGTGAGAGGGACAGTTAGAGTTTACAGAAGAGAATCATCATGTGAGTTGATTTTTAAAGACTAGGCTGTCACTATTTAGAACTAGAAGATAATTTTGACATTGGCACATGTAATATCATTTTTTTATTACCCAGAAAGGATAAATGACCTTCCCATCAAGGTCACACACCTATGAAATGACAGCATTGGAACTCATCCAGGTGCTCCCAGGCTAAGGGCAGTATGTTCCTGCTCCGTGATGCTTTGGGTGGGAAATAGGAAGACTGTAGAAAGAGGAAAAAAGTAGAATGAAGATTTGCATGAGATGTTTAAATGTGCACAAAATTATAGAAAGAGCAAAATTTATGTGTAATAAGATTAGCCACAAAATATTATTTCTACTAAATTATTCTTAATCGAATTGTTGATAAGAAGAACAAAAAGGTGTTTTTCCCTCCTCCCTTAAATCAATAAAAAAAATGCAGAACAAAAACTGGTTACAGGGTCAACCAAAGTCTAGCCTGTCAGCAAGGTTGACCACACTCCATCTCCTTCTCAGCTATGCTCTGAGTAAAATGTCCTGGAAGGCACAAGACACGCTTTCTTTGAACCTTAGTTCAGTAATTATATTGATTTAAATCATTCTGTCTGTCTCAGTCCTCTCAGATAGTGACACAAGAGTGACATGATCTTTACAGGACTGGCTCACTATATAATGGCAGAAATTTCAGCCAAATAGCATCAATTGGCAGCTCTCATACTTCAGACTCTTGTATTTAAATCTACCTTGCTTGTTACTTTCAAAACCAGAAGTTTTAAAAAATATTTTGTTAAAAATTAATACAACTTTTAGCAGGTGAGATAAGTGAGTTATTGTCTTCTCCACATAAAGAATAATAATATTTGAAATAAATTGTTATATTATGGGGGATATACATGTTAAAATAGTGTAATACTTTAAGATATTACATTAATTTAAAATACTACATTTAAATATTACACTTACATGTAAATGCATACATTTAAAAATAAGTACTATTAGAATAAGCTAAACAAGAGCCATAGATATATTTACCTACTAATGTTTTGGGTAGCATGAACCCTACTGAACTCACCAAGTGTTACAATTTAAATTTTCATTTTGCAACATCTTATTCTCATATTTTAAAATTTTCAAAGTATGTTCTTTTCTACGTTCTGATATCCTCATAAGAATACCGTGAAGTAGGTAGATTGGATATTATTACCTCTGGAAAAGGATACCAATGCTAAGTCATTTGCCCAAAGTCACATAACCATTCAGAATGAGAACTTTACTCCTGGGAACAAACTCTAGTATTTCATTATTACTTCTATTTTATGCTTTGAATTAGAATATATGAGCTGAGAGAAAAACGGAAGCATGAGAAGATAAATTTCGGCTGCATCTTGTTCCCCGTGCTACATGACTAATAATTATGACTCCAAGAAAGAAACAAAGAATTCAGTTTCTTTTAACTTGGGTAAGAAAGTAAATACATGTTTTGAAGATAATTTTTCAGTAATTTTTAAGGAATACTATGTTAACGCTGGTAGAACATCACAGAATTATGGTAAAGTCTGCACAAATAAGAAAAGAAATAATTAAATACACAGTCATGTTTTAATGTAGCTGTGGAGGATGGTTGACGAAGCATCATGATAGTATCATGGAGTTAATTCTACCTGCATTGTGGGGGAGGCATTTCAAGATAGTTGTTGACATGGAGATTTAAAAAAATATTTATACCAAATTTACACTGCATCTGATTGATCAGTTTTGATGGTGGCATACAACCACGAAATCACCTTTACAGAACATTTCCATCTTCTCCAAGAGATTCCTTATGTCCCACTGCCCCAATGCCGACTATTCCTCCTGCTATACCTTTTTCTTTTATCATTGTAGACTAGTTCACACTTTTAAGAATTTCATATAAATGGATTTATGCAATATATACTCTTTGGTTCTTTCACACAGATAATGATTGGGGCTGATTCATGCTGTTGTGTATATCAATAGTTCCTTTTAAAAAAATTGCCAAGTAGTATTTCACTATATGAAAATATCACATTTTGTATAAACACTCAGCTGTTGATTGACACGTGCGTTGATTGAAGTTTTTGAATATTCCAAGTGAAGGTGCTACTAATACTTGTACTTAAGACTTTGTGTGGACATATGTTTCCATTTCTTTGTGAAAATAACTGAGTTTTTTTATTTTAAATTTTAAGTATATGGGGTGCAATTCAGGGTCAGGTATACAAATGTTCATTTTACAGGTACCTTTATTGATGAGGTGTGTCACCCTCCCCTGGCAGTTTCCCACTACTGCCAATCCCTTTCTTATAGTATTATGATAGTTCAAGGTCTGCTTATAAGTGAGAACATGTGATAGTTCTTTGTTTCTGTGATAGATCACTCAGTATTATAGACTCTAAGTCCATCTAAGTTGCTGCAAAGTTTATGATTTTGTCCTTCTTTATGACTGCATAATGTTCCATTATCTATATGTATCACATTTTTTTCATCCAGTCCTCTTTCAATTGGCAGCGGGGTTGGTTCCTTGTGTTTGCTATTGTGAATAATGCTGCAATAAACGTATGTGTCCAGGTATCTTTTTCGTGGAGTATTTTTAATATGTTTAAATTTTTTATTAAACTGACATTCTCCCAAAGTGGTTGTACCATGATAAATTCTCATCAGAAGTATATGAGAGCTTTTAGTTGTGTATCCTTACCAACACTTAGTATTGTAAATACAGTAATTTCGAATTTAGCCATTCTTATGGGTATAAAGTGGTATCTAATTATAGTTTTACTTTTCCTTTCTCTGATGACTAATTATGGTGAACATATTTTCTTGTGCTTATTGATTACTCATATTTTCATTTGTAAAGTGTTATTAATTATTTTACCCATTTTTATTTATGTATTTTTTAATTTTAGAGTTATGGGGTGCTTGGGAGGATTTCCTACATAAGCACATTGCATGCAGGTAAGACTTGGGCTTTAGCAGACCCTCACTCCCACTGAGAGTGGACCTAGTACCCAGTGTGTGACCGTGTGCCCCTTATCCCTCCTCCCTCCACCCCTCAGCAAAAGGAACAAAGCTGGAGGCATCACACTTCCAGACTTTAAATATTGACACAAGGCTACAGTCACTAAGACGGCATGGTATGGGAACAGAAATAGACCCATACGCCAATGAACAGGACAGAGAATCCAGAAATAAAGCCATGAACCTTTAACTAATCTTTGGCAAAGCTGACAAAAACAAACATTTAAGAAAGAAAGCCATATTTAGCAAAACCGGTAGAGGAATGACACTGGACCCTTACCTATCACCAAATACAAAAATTAACTCAAAATGGATCGAGAGTTTAAAAAAAAAAAAAGATGTGAAACTTTTCTTAGAAGAAAACTCAGGTAACTCCCTCCTAGACACCAGAGTAGACAATGAATTTGTGGCCCAGTCCTCAAAAGCAATGCGGCAAAATCTAAGATTGCAAGGCGAACCTTAACAAACTAAGTAAGTGTCCAGAGTCTGTTGTTCCTACCTTTGTGCTCATGTGACCAGTGATCAGGGACCACTTATGAGTGAGAACATACATTCAGTTTTTTGTTTCTGTGTTAGTTCACTTACTGTGATCTCCAGTTGCATCCGTGTTGCTTCAAAATTCATGATTTTGTTTTTCTTTATGGCTGTGTAGTATTCCGCCATGTTTATGTACTACATTTTCTTTATCTGGTTGACTTTCAGTGGGCATCTTGGTTGGTTTTGAGGACTGGGTCATGAATTCATCGCCTATTCTGGTGTCCAGGAGAGTGTTCCCTAAGTTTTCTTCCATGAAAGGTTTCACATTTAAGTCCAATGTTTGTTTTTGTCAGTTTTGTTGAAGATGAGTTGATTGAAGGTCTGTGGTTTTGTTTCTGGATACTTTATCCTGTTCATTGGTGTATGTGCCTATTCCTGTACCAATACCATGCTGTCTTGGTTACTGTACCCTTGTATTAATGTTTAAAGTCTGAAAGTGTGATGCCTCCAGCTTTGTTCATTTTACTGAGGATTGATATAGCTCTTTGGGCTCTTTTTTGCTTCCATACAAAATTTCATATTGTCTTTTCTAGGTCTGTGAAGTTGATAGAAACTGCATCGAATCTGTAAATTGCCTTGGGTAGAATGGATATCTCAACAATATTATCAATTCTTCCAATCCATGAACATGGGATGTTTTTCTTTTTTTGTGTCTTCCTTGCTTTCTTTGAGCAGTATTTTGTACTTCTCATTGTGAAGGTCTTTTATCTTTTTGGTTAGGTAGATGCCCAGGTATTTGAGTGTGAGTGTGTGTGTGTGTGTGTGTGTATGTGTGTGTGTGTGTGCGCGCATTGTGAATGAGGCTGTATTTTTATTTTGTTCTCTGCCTACTTTTGTTTGTATATAAAAGTTTAACTTTTTTTTTTGCTCATTGATTTGTTATCCTGGGACTATCAGGGTGAGGAGGTTTTTGACAGACTCTCTAGGGTTTTCTAGGTATAGAATCATATTATCTGCAAAGACGAATAACTTAACTTCTTTTTCTATTTCGATGACCCTGATTTTCTTCTCCTGTTTAATGCCCTGGCTAGGATTTCCAGTATTAGGTTAATAGGAGGAATGAGACAAGCATCCTTGTCTTGTTCCAGTTCTTTAGGGGGAATGCTTCCAGCTTCAGCCTATTAAATATAATGTTGGCTGCAGATGTATTTTGCCCATATTTATTGTGTTGTTACAATTGACTTGTGAATTAAAAATAAACTCTGGATATGTTATTTGTCAAATGTATGTATTGCAAAATCTTTAACCATTTTGTGACTTGCCTTTTATTTTTGTAAAAGTAACTTTCAAAGAACAATACTTTTTAATTTTTTTTTTTTTTTGAGTTGGAGTCTCACTCTGTTGCCCAGACTGGAGTGCAGTGGCCGCTCCCAGCCACCGCAGCCTCAACCTGCTGGGCTCCGGTGATACTTCTGCCTCAGCCTTCCAAGTAGCTGGAACTACAGGCATGCGCTACCACGCCTGGCTGATTTTTTGATTTATTGTAGAGATGACGTCTCACCAAGTTGCCCAAGCGGGTCTTGAACCTGCGGGCTCAGGCAATCCACTCACCTCAGCCTCCCAAAGGCGCAGGATTACAGGCTGAGCCATTGAGCCCGGCAACACTTTTTAATTTTAATGAAGTAGTAATTTCTTTATGATTTGTGTTCTCTATGTCATATCTAAATCTTTGTCTTCCCCAGTATCACTTATTTAAAATATTTGCCTCTAGAAGTTTCACAGTTGTGATTTTATATTCAAGTCTATGATTCATTCAGAATTATAAGTATACTTCCAAAATATTGCAGGTTTACTTTTAGACCACTTCAATAAAGCAAATACTGCAATGAAGTGAGTCACACGACTTTTTTGGTTTCCCAGTGTATATAAAAGTTATGTTAATTGTAGTCTAATAAGTGAGCAATTGCATTATATCTAAAAAAAATAATATGCCTAGCTTAGTTAAAAAAATATATTATTTCTAAAAATGCTAACAATCATCTGAGATGTCAGCAAATTGTAGTCTTTTTGCTAGTGGAAGGTCCTGTCTTGATGTTAAGGGCTGTTGACTGATCAGTGTGATGGTTGCTGAAAGTTAAGATGGCTATGGCTATTTCTTAAAATAAGACAACAGCAAAGTGTGCCACAAATTGACTGTTTTTTTTTAAACAAAAGATTTCTCAGTGACATGCAATGCTGTTTGATAACATTTTATCTATAACCTTCTTAAAATTGGAGTTGATCCTCTCAAACCCTGCCAATGCTTTATCAATCAAGTTTATGCAATATCTTAAATTCTTTATTGTCATTTCTACAATGTTCATACCACCTTCACCAGGAGTAGATTTCATCTTGAGAAAACACTTTGTTTGCTCATGCATAAGAAGCAATTCCTCCTCTGTTAAAGTTTTATTATAAGATTGCAGTAATTCAGTCATAGTTTCAGACACTACTTCTAATTCTAGTTCTCTTGCTATTTCTGCAACATCTGCAGTAATGTCCTACACTGATATCTTGAACCCTTCAGAGTTATCACCGAGAGCTGCAATAAACTTCTTCCAAACTCCTATTAATGTTGATATTTTGACTTCCTTTCGTGAGTCATGGATATTCTTAATTGTGTTTGGAATGGTGAATTCTTTCTAGAACCATGGGTAAAAAGCCAAAAATAAATTATATAAAATTAAAAAAAGTGTTGAAGTAATCCAAAGGAAGTCAGAGAAAGAAAGAAAAAAGAGAAAGGAAGAAAGAAACTAAGCAAATAATAAAATGGTAGACATCTTTGGTATTATTTCTCTGCAGCCTTAAAAAACTTCTTCAATATTTTTCATAATCTAGGTCTG
>NW_007245930.1:173125-173877 GCF_000164805.1 Carlito syrichta
TCCTGTAGATAAGAAGTGTTTTCCCATCCCCCGACAGATATTTGCTACTGTTAATCCCATCCCCCTCCCCCCCGTAGGTTCCCAGTACCATCCGTCATTTTCTCATAGTATTGCATTGGATGTTCAAGGTCCATTATATGAGTGAGAACATGTGTCTTTAAGCTTTGACTTAAAAAACAAATAAACAAAAACAAAAGAACTCTTTTTGAGTTGTAACTCCTCCCACTACAAAATAGGTCATGGACAGGATCGTAGGCTTGAAGTATGAGATCTGTGGTTCAGTATCTATCGAGTAATTTTATTTTGAAGGTTAAATATCTAATGCAAATATTACTTTTTATTTTATTTTATTTGTAAGTTGGAGTCTCACTGTGTCACCCAGGTTGAAGTGTATGGGTAAGGTTATGGCTATGACAACCTCGACCCGCTAGGCTCAGGTGAACCTCTCACCCTGGCTTTCTAAGTAGCTGGAACTACAAGTGGACAACACCATGCCTGGTTAATTTTAGCTCTTGCCGAGTTGCTCAGGCTGGACTTGAGCCCCTGGTCTCAGGCAATCCTCTCATCTCAGCCTCCCAAATTGCCGGGATTATGGGTGTGAGGCACTGCACCTGGCATGAGTAGTACACTTAATGACACACAGCAAGTGTTTAATAAGAAGGTACAATAATAATAGTAACACTTGTTCTTATTAATTCCAAGCTAATTGTGTAGATTTCAGAGTTGTATAAAGTATGTCATGGTGCGATGGT
>NW_007245930.1:173897-221345 GCF_000164805.1 Carlito syrichta
GTGGAAGGTCCTGTCTTGATGTTAAGGGCTGTTGACTGATCAGTGTGATGGTTGCTGAAAGTTAAGATGGCTATGGCTATTTCTTAAAATAAGACAACAGCAAAGTGTGCCACAAATTGACTGTTTTTTTTTAAACAAAAGATTTCTCAGTGACATGCAATGCTGTTTGATAACATTTTATCTATAACCTTCTTAAAATTGGAGTTGATCCTCTCAAACCCTGCCAATGCTTTATCAATCAAGTTTATGCAATATCTTAAATTCTTTATTGTCATTTCTACAATGTTCATACCACCTTCACCAGGAGTAGATTTCATCTTGAGAAAACACTTTGTTTGCTCATGCATAAGAAGCAATTCCTCCTCTGTTAAAGTTTTATTATAAGATTGCAGTAATTCAGTCATAGTTTCAGACACTACTTCTAATTCTAGTTCTCTTGCTATTTCTGCAACATCTGCAGTAATGTCCTACACTGATATCTTGAACCCTTCAGAGTTATCACCGAGAGCTGCAATAAACTTCTTCCAAACTCCTATTAATGTTGATATTTTGACTTCCTTTCGTGAGTCATGGATATTCTTAATTGTGTTTGGAATGGTGAATTCTTTCTAGAACCATGGGTAAAAAGCCAAAAATAAATTATATAAAATTAAAAAAAGTGTTGAAGTAATCCAAAGGAAGTCAGAGAAAGAAAGAAAAAAGAGAAAGGAAGAAAGAAACTAAGCAAATAATAAAATGGTAGACATCTTTGGTATTATTTCTCTGCAGCCTTAAAAAACTTCTTCAATATTTTTCATAATCTAGGTCTGGGACTGATGTACTCTCTTCAATTTTCTTTATCTGATAGTGTTTTCACTTACCCTTTGCTCCTGATATTTTTGCTAAATGCAAAATTCTTCATTGAGTTTTTTCCCCATTTAACACTTTTAATATATTCTACTCTCTTCTAGCCACCATGATTTCTGATAAGTTGGTAGTCATTGAATAAATATTCCCCTGTATGTTATGTATCATTTTAATTTTGCTGTTTTCTAGATATTTTTATCTCTAGTTTCAAGAGTTTGCCATAATTTGTGTAGGTGTAATTTATCCTTTGTGGCATCTCGGAACTTCTTGAATTTGGAAATTTATGTATTTGACCAAATTTGAGTTTTCAGTCATTATTTTCTGCTTCTTTCTCTCTCTCCTTTACTTCTGTAATTCCAGTTTCCAATATATTAGACCTTTTTTATTCTTTCTGTCTTTCTTCTTCAGACTGAATTATTTCTATTAATCTATCTTCAAGATGACTTTTTTTTTTTAAAGTCGCCATTCTGGTATTAAGTTGTCCAGTAAAATTTTTATTGCATATATTGTGTTTTTCCCCACCACATCAACTTTATTTATTAGAACAGTTTTAGATTCATAACAACATTGAGCAGAAAGTACAGAGTTCCCTTATACTTCTTACTCCTGCACATTCACAACTCCCCCCACCATCAACACCCTACACCAGGGTAGTGCATTCATTAAAGCGGATAAACCTCCATGGACACATTGCTGTCACCCAAAGTTCATACTTTACATTAGGGTTCACTCATAGTGTTATGCATTCTGTGGGATTTTAAAAATGTACAATGACATATTGTCTCGTTATGGGATCATATAGAATACATTCACTATCCTAAAAATCCTTTGTGCTCTGCTTACTCATTCCCCCTTTTCTCCAACACCTGGAAACTACTAATTTTTTTTTACCGTCTCTGTAGTTTTGTCCAGAATATCATACAGCTGGACACATATGGAATATAGTCTTTTAAAATTGCCTTCTTTTGCTTAGTAATATGCATTAAGCTTTTTGTGTCTTCATGGGTCATTTCTTTTTAGTGCTGAATAATATATTCATTGTCTGGATATACCACAGTTTATTTATCCATTCACCTACTGAAGGATATCTTTGTTGTTGACAGGTTTTGGTAATTATGAATAAAGTTGCTATAAACTCCCCTGTTCAGGCCTTTGTGTGGACATAGAATTTTAGCTCATTTGGGTAAATACCAAGGAGTATGATTGCTGGATTACATGCTAAAAGTATGTTTAGTTTTATAAGAATTTGCCATACTGTTCTCCAAGGTAGGTATACAATTTGCATTTCCACCAGCAATGAATGAAGGTTCCCATTGAGCCACATCTTTGCCAGTATTTGGTATTGTCAGTATTCTGAATTTTGGCCATTATAACAGGTGTGCCATTGTTTTAATGTGCATTTCTCTGATGACATATGATGTGGAGCATCTTGTCATATGTTTACTTGCCTGCTATCTCTATATCTTCCCTGCTCAGGAGTCGGTTCAGATGTTTGCCTATTTTCTAATCAAGTTATGTTTTCCTGTTATTGTGGTACACATATTCTTCAACTGTAAAATTACATCAGGTTTATTTTTATGTTTTGTATTTCTATGCTAAATTTTTTGTATCTTTTCATCCATCACAAACGTATTTTATTACATCTCAACAAGCATATTTATAATAGTTGCTAAACTGTCTTTGCCTAATAATTTCAATATCTGGATAATCTTGCAGTTGACTTTTATTTATTTTCTTTTTGCTTGGGACCATAACACATTTTTCTAGCTCTTTGAATATAGAATAATTATGTATAGTGTTCAGGATGTAGAACATGTTATGTTTCGGATTCTCTTGATTCTGCTGTGTTTCTTCAAAAAGTATTATTGTGTGTTTAAAAACAATTAACTTAATTTGCCTCAAACTTCTCACTTTTGCTGGGCAGCAGGTTCGATTATGGGCTCTTTCCTTTTCTAGGTTTCCCTCACTCTCTGATGGCTCTGGTTTTCACATGTTCCTTTTTCTGGTTCTCCCAGCCAGAAAGATGGTTGGTTTTCTTTCACCATTTTAGACAGTCTCTTCTATAGATATAACTGTGACAGCTCTCAGGGCAAAGCCACAAAAACCAAGACACTCCATGCCAGTGGCTTCCTTAAAGTTTTAACTTCCTTATGCAATCCATTGCCTTTGTTTACTTTCCAGAGTCCTGGAGTATTTTTTTTTTTTCTCTTTTGTTTCTTATTACCTACCTTGAAAGTGTAGTTATTTTCAGCTAGAGTGCAAGAAGTTTGGTGTTAGAAGTTTCTTCCTCCTTGAAAGTAGTAGACCCTTAGACTACTTAATTTTTGATAACACATATGTATCTCACTCAGAGAAATTAAGGAATGTCTTGAACAGCCGAAGTGCCCTATTTCCTGACATGTCATATTATTATATTTCTATAAATGAACATTAAATATTTCTGTAAATGAACATTAAATATTTCTTAAAAGTGAGAACTAATTCATCTACTTTGGGATCAGATAGATTTTGAGTATCAACTCTGTCACGCAAAAGATGTGGACAGGTTATGTAATCTTTTGAGCCTTATCCTCATCTAAATATGAGAGAAAGATTATCCACATAAAAATACTGTGTTGAAGATTAAAGAATATGGCATTTGTTTAGTGCTTAATTAGGGACTGGAGCATATTAGGTACCCAATAACAATGAATTCCCTTCTCTTTTTCAGTGACATTGTGCTATAAAGTCTTCCTCAACACAGCCAGGAAGATCATACTTGTCCCTTCTCTAGTCTGTTATTCAAAAGCTTCATCATAGTTCATTAATATGTTTTTTTCACCACTTTGTTGACTCCTTCTTGAGGGCAGAGACCTACAAGTCATATGTGTTTGTGTACCTAGCTTGACACCTGGGCCAGTGTAGATTGTCTAAATATTTGTTTGCTTAGTGAATGAATAAAAATACTATTAGCATGGATTTTGTTTGAATATATAATTTTTACTTACTCATTAAAACAATCTGAGAGATCAAAGGGCATTTAAATCAAATGACATAGTGTAAGGAGAAACAAATGTGAAAACTTTTCTTTTGTCTTATTCTAACATTTTTTTTAAGGTAATGAAAACATCCCCATGCCCAGAATCCTCAGGAATAATTCCTCTTGACTGCAGTAAGTACCTACTTTTGAGAAACAGAAAGCTGATGAGCTGCAGGCTTCCCTGCTGCTAAATTCATCTAACAAGGCACTCCTGATGTGTTCTGATTTTAAGGCCAATGGGAACTCTATAGATTGGTTTGTGCCTCTCTTTCCCGATAAAGGGGACTTTGAGATGTGCATGTTTATGTTGGTAAATAAATTCTGGTGTGAAATGGGAATTCAAGAATCCAGCTTAAGGCATCAAAAATAGCAATAAAGTGAATCTGTAGGCATATTGGTTTTGGTGCTTCCAGGACAAGGTCTGCATAGCTAAGGCAAGGCTGAAAAATCAGCAGTCATCTGCACCTCTGGACTTTGTGACTGGGACCTGAAATGACCTTTCTTCTGTTTCTAACAAGATAGCTGAGTGATTTGGGGTCTTTTAAATGTATTGATCTCTTTGAATAAGTTATGTGATTGGCAACTAAAGCAATAGTATCAGACGTGTCCAAAACAGATTGATGCAAAGCTTGCCAAATACTGACCATAACCAAAATGATCTTTTTATTTGCATGGAGAAGGAGTAGCTGAACAAAAAGGGGCTAGTCTTGCTCTTGGGCAAGCTAGACAAATGCCACCAGTTGAGAGAAAACAGCAGGATTACTCAACTCCAGTTGCTGCATTCTATGTCAAGAAAAGTGATATGCAAATAGTAAAGAGAAAAGTAACACAAAGGAAGAAATCAAACTTATCACTGGGACAAAGATGCAAGAGTACATCCAGCTGTAACATGTGAACAGTAGACACATTTCATGCTAGGAAACTTAAAACATGTAAAGATAGGATCACAGAAACATCATCTATTAAGAATCATGAAAAGTTAGAAAGGTAAAGGGTCAAATTGAGAAGGGGGATGACGGAGGGGGGAGAAAGAGAGAGGGAGGGAGAGGGGAGGAAGGGAAGGGAAAGAGACAGAGAGAGAGAGAGAGAAGAAAATGAAAAGAAGCAGAGAAGAAGGGAGGAATAGAGGGAAAGATAGAAGAAATCAAGCAAGTTAGTTTCTAGAAGATAGAAGGGTGTTAGGCATAGCATATGAATCGTAGGAACCACGGCTTGCAAATTTTCACAAAGGCATTTGGCAGAATTATATTCATTATTAACTTGAAGAAAAAAACACTTAAGGAGATAAGGGTGGTGAAGGGGCAGGGAGGTGGGGTCAGATCAAAATGGGTTTTCCATGCCATATTCAGGGGTATAGAAGTTATACTAAGCATATGCTATGAGAGGGGGTATTAGGACAACTTGATATAGTAGAACTTGAAAATATTTTAATAATTATAACACTGAACTTTAAGTGGCTAGCAGCAGATTGAAATGCAGTAGCTATGCCTATTCTTTACTGAAACAGCACAAACTCAAATAAGGACCTTGTCAATATGCTCATTAGATCAGGAGGGAGTTATATCTCATTAAGTTTAAACGAATCCGACTTTTGGCATTATCTTCTGTTTCTTTTTGTTTATGAAGGTTTTTTTCCCCCTAAATGTAAATGATGGCATTTTGTAAAAACCCCGCAAGACGGTTTGCACATGACATGGTTCTGAACCTTATGCAGTCCACACTTATGTGCTAGACTGAAAAGAGAATTAGACATTAGTGACTTTTAAGAAAGATCACTAATGCAAGACAAAAACCAATCTTCTTGAGGGTTTTTTTTTTATTCCTTCAAAGGAAGGTTTTGAATCCCAGCACCTTCTTTGAATCCCTTTAAGAGGGCATCAAAATTTAAAGCAGTTGGTTTCCATCTTGCAAGTGACTCTGACTCCTTTAAACTTTGGGAATGAAAGCAAAGACATTAAAATTCTCATTTTCAAGTTTTCTGTGTATCATGATTTATCTTTTAAAAATATCTACAAGAATACATTATTAGGAGAGATTATTGATTACCCTGATGATGGCATGAATGAACTATGGCTGAAAGAGCAAAACAAGAAAATGGGAGTGAATCAAGTTGTGATTTATATGTCTGTATTCATTATCTGTCCTTTTCCTCTTCCTTGACTTGCAAGTCTTATCTTCCTAAAACCGGAAAATAATGCACTGGAAGGAAAGTATTTGAATTTTTTTAAAACTTCCAATGTCTTATACCCTGAGTTACCTTTTTTAATGTAAAAAAAGTTCATGTACAAAGGACATCGTGGTGTCTTCATCGATCCACTCCACTGGAACCGGAAAAGACTGCCAGCTATTTACCTTGTATTTACCTTAGTAGTGCTTTTCACATTCTTTATTTCTGCTTATATTTTTGTCTTCAGCTCTTGAGAGTTTTAAAATCTAATCGTTTTTAATGTGATTTCATGTTTTATTTTAAAGATGTGGGGCACAATTCAGTATTAGGTAAAGTGAAATCTAACATTTTAAAATTAAATATTAAGTTCTGAAACTATAAAATTGGGCTCTTTTCTCTTTTAAGCTTTGACTTAAAAAACAAATAAACAAAAACAAAAGAACTCTTTTTGAGTTGTAACTCCTCCCACTACAAAATAGGTCATGGACAGGATCGTAGGCTTGAAGTATGAGATCTGTGGTTCAGTATCTATCGAGTAATTTTATTTTGAAGGTTAAATATCTAATGCAAATATTACTTTTTATTTTATTTTATTTGTAAGTTGGAGTCTCACTGTGTCACCCAGGTTGAAGTGTATGGGTAAGGTTATGGCTATGACAACCTCGACCCGCTAGGCTCAGGTGAACCTCTCACCCCGGCTTTCTAAGTAGCTGGAACTACAAGTGGACAACACCATGCCTGGTTAATTTTAGCTCTTGCCGAGTTGCGCAGGCTGGACTTGAGCCCCTGGTCTCAGGCAATCCTCTCATCTCAGCCTCCCAAATTGCCGGGATTATGGGTGTGAGGCACTGCACCTGGCATGAGTAGTACACTTAATGACACACAGCAAGTGTTTAATAAGAAGGTACAATAATAATAGTAACACTTGTTCTTATTAATTCCAAGCTAATTGTGTAGATTTCAGAGTTGTATAAAGTATGTCATGGTGCGATAGTATGTACCAGAAAAATACTCAGAGATAGAAGGTGCTAAATAAATATTTGATGAGTACATGAATAAAAATTGAAATACAAAAATTGGACAGCATTCTTTGCTCAGAATATGTTACAGAATTAATAATAATTGACAAGGTCTAAAAATTTTTTTTGCTCAACATCTGATGTTCTGTGACTTCAGGCAAAACATATTACATCTTCTGAGATTCTGTTTCCTTTTCTATAAAATGAATATAATAAGACTATTTATGAAATTATTGTTTAGGATACTATATCAGTGAATTATTATTCATCAGCCTTTATAGAAAGCATTCTACCAGCAGTCAGATGGGTTTGAACTATTATTTTAAAATAATAACCATGTTATTGAGGTAGATATGATTTAGGGTGTTTGTCAAGTTTTCTAAAGGTTTATAATTGGACTAATCAGTCATTTAATTTTGTAATTAATGAATTTTTGAGGAGAATACAGTTTGTTGTTGCCCATTATCAAGTATCAGCTATTGTATGCAAATGACTTACAGTCTGAGAATTTTAGAGTAATTAGAATTACACGCTCATCTCAGCTTCTTACTGCAACTAGAGGTTGTTCTGGGTATTGTTGCAGGAGTTTTGAACCCCACTGTCAGCTTAAACCAGCAACCTTGGGTTCTTGTCCACGACTGAGAAGATTAAGGAATGTGGACACCAAAGGGATGAGTAAAAGAAGGAGTTTATTAAGTGACAAAACTCTTTCCAGAGAACAGAGGGGGCCCGAAATGGGTAACCCCTATGCTAGAAATTTTTTTGTGGTTTTTATCTTATCTTTTCTGGGGGCATTTCTCTTATTTACATCTCATCTGCCCCTTACTTCTTGAGACCCAATTCTTATTGCACATGAGAGTCCTTGACCAAAGTTACTTCATCTTGAATATCATCCATAATTACCACAGAAAAGCCACTCAGGGGGGTAAAACCTCAATGCTAATGGTATGTTGATGATATTATAATAAGCCAAGGATTAGTTAGGACATTTAGTTAAGCTATTGCGCCTGCATTTAAGCAGCAAACCGCCCCCTTTACCAGTACATCCTGGGTTGACAGGATGTTCTTAACCATATTTTAAGTCAACAATTATATAATGGGGGTGGTGCAGGGGATGTTCCCACAGGTGTTAAGTCTCCTCAGAACTTTCCTCTCTGCCTAACCAGCTTCTGACGATCTCCTCTCTCAGTATAATACAGGGGGTACCCCCCCAAAAGTATACACATTTTAAGTGATGTTATGTACATACTACTTTTTGAAGTTGGGTTAAATGATCTAACCCTTAATTGTACCACACATCTTTAAAAATTTTTAAAAAGGGCAACCCCTTCAGGTCTCCTCCTGCTGCTAGGAGCTTTCCTGTTTTCTAAACAAAGTCCTGCTTACTCACCCCCAAAAGAAGAAGAAAAAATTATGGTGACAACGTGTACAACATTCACTCAACCGTGCTTCCGCCATTTTCTTTGACTGTCCTCCTGTCACATGGTGACGCTAGCATTCATTTGATTAACACTATCTTTTGAGCAAACATCATACTTAAAATGTGTATACATTTTTTTGGTACCCCTTGTATTCATTACAACACCAAGGGTTTAACTCCCCGACTGATAGGATGAAGTGCAAGCCAACACACGACACAATCTCAACTATATATTACAAGACATAGAACGGAGGGAGGACTTAAGGATGACTTTCCTGAGGTCAACAAGTCCTGTATTACAGGTAGTTCCTCATCCTTGGCTCTGACAGCAGCCACCTGTGACCTGACTCGCTGCTGCTCTCAAATGGCCTGTGCTGTTTCTCACCCAAATGATCATGGATTAAGCTGCTTGCTCTGAAGTTCAAATTTCTATCAATAGACTCGTATTTTAATTGACACACCCAGTTCCCCCATGTGGTCTGGTCCCAAACACAAAATCATTTCTTGTAGTTCATCAGAGATTTTAGATTGTCCTTGAGTGTACCCATGCTCAAAATAAAGGACACCATATGCTTTATTTCCCTCTATGTTGTCCTTTGTGTTCCCTGAAATTAGGTGAAAATCTATGAACAAACTACGTAAGAAATATTTACCGAGTTCCTAGTTTGTGCCAGACCTGTCCTAGGTATATTTCATGGATTGTTTTGAAATGATTATATTATTCCTTTTAAGTTTGCATTATTCTTTTAAGGGCTCAGGAGCCATTTGAGCAGTTTTCATCAATAGGAGTTGTGCATTTGAGAATTGGCAGATGGCCTTATTGTTTCACACTCTTGATATGCCTGCTGAATAGGTCAGCAATCCAGCTGTTTGTTGAGTCTTCACTGGAGACCGCTAGAAAACAGATCCTGAGGAGGAAAAGCTCACTTGTTAACCTTTTAAGAGTGTGGCAGGGCTGGTATAAATCTCAAAACATGATGAAGAGACAGAAAAAGGGAGTGGCACAGGAAAATAGGAAAGCAAATAAAATCTTCTGTATTACTAAGATTGCAACAATCTCGCAGATATTCACATTTGGTTGCTTGGTCCTAAAGCCCTTTTAGGGGAGGCTGTTGAAAACCACTGTGCCTTTGGAAGGAGTCAGTGGTGTGCAAAGAAAGGAAATGTGTTTGCAGATTCTTCTGCCCTCACTGGTCCAAGTTCAACCAAATAACCCAGTTGGCTAGCACTCTGAGCTATTGTAGTATAACTTCCACTGTGAAGACGCTCTGAGAAACTGTGAATGTATACGATCCCCCTCATTTCTTGTGGTGCTATCCAGCCCCTCCTAGCAGTCTTGGGAGAAGCTTGGTCTCATGCCTTTGGGTACTGCACTTCATCTAAAACCGGGTGCCAAGCCACTAGAGGGTGTGCATTTCTCAGTGACTATGGGGGCCCCAGGGAAAGTCATGTCAGAACCCAGTCCATAAGCAGGTAAAACTGAGCCAACTGGTGAGGGCTCTCCACTGAGCAGGCCATCAAGTGTCCAGGAGGCAGATAGAGCCACACAAAATCTGGGGAAGTATATAAATTGGGTTGGATATAACTGAATGTTTTGTAATGAACCTGGTATAGTAGTAGCTTGCAAATGAGAAATTGACATTTATTGAGCATCTACTGTATGCCAAGCTCTATGTGAAGTTCCCCCCAACGCATGTTGTCTAATAAGCTTGCAAATTTTAGTATATTGGTATAATATAAATAAATGTGTACATATAAAGATTTTAAAAGATCAAATCAACACAGATGATAATTCTCTATCTCTTCTTTCCATGATCCTATTTAACTTAGTGAAACCTTTCAAATCCATCTAGAGTTAATTATCACTCTCTTGTTAATTGTTTGGGAATTAGAAATTGTGTGAGGCCTGGCCTCTCCCCAGTGTTCCCATTGAGCACAGGCAACCTGCAGCTCGTGCTGTTTCTATTTGCTGTTATGCTTGCTGACTTACACCTGGAGCAACATTATGTCAACTCCTAGACATTACCTGTATCTGACCTATAGTCCCACCTGTTTTCTGACCTCCCTCCTCCCTTTTCAGTGCACTGGGACATCATGTCCAAGACTGCTTTTTCTACCAATCTTACTCCAACTTTCCTGTTAACCAGAGACCTGTAGCTCTCCCTTCTCTTCTCTCCCTCCTATATCTTCACACCTTGCCCCTCCTGCTGGATTATTTCCATGATGGGATGCGCAGATACCCTTTATTGTCTATCTCAACTATCTCAACTCTTCACTCTCTCACAATCACTCTTGTGTTTCTTCTTGCCAGTATAGCAGAACCTAAATTTTATCTAGTTCTCATCATTTGCTGTCTTATGTTCTAAGAGGGTGCCCATGTGCAGCCTCAGGAGTGAGGCTTGATATTTATTGTAGTCCTACACACCACCTTGCTGATGATTGCTCTAGGACTGGGAATATGATACTATTTTCACAAGTAAGAATGAGGAGAAATTTCCTGAGTGATACTGGAAAAGTAATCTCACCTCAAAAAAGAGATAGGCCCCTGCTGCTTTTTTTTTTTTTTTTTTTTTGCTTTTGGAAATTGTTCGGAGTCTTAATGCATGTAATCACTGTAACCATGTTGTAAAGTGAAGGAGCAAGCCGGAGGACAAAATCCAAAAATAATGAGGATGTAACAAAATATAAAGGTGAAAAGACCTTAATCCTCATTGATGCTATTTAACTACTGAATTAAACAATCCTGAATCTGCCTTACCTCTGTTGATGGGTAGACAACAAATAACTTTATTTTTTTAATAGTCAACTTTTTTCATCTTCCTTTCGCTCTTATTCCAAATGATATTTGTCATCAACCCCACATCTCCTAAAGCTTTTCTTAGTTAGATGACAATAACCATTCAATGGACAAAACAACTGGCAGTTTTTAATCCTTATCTTGCTTGACCCCTCCATTTCATCATTGACCTCACCTTATAAGAAATGCTATACTTCCTTGGATTCAAATAAGTAGCTTCCTCCTGTTTTACTTCTTATCTTTCTGGTCACTCCTCAGGCTTTAAAAACATTGTTTTGGACTATTTCAAACAAACTCAAAGTGTAAAAAGTAATATAATAGACACCTGTGTTTTTGCCAGCTAGATTTAATAAATGTAACATTTAGTAATATTTATTTGTTTTGGGTCTTTTCAGTGTTTTCATTTACCTGTCCTCAAAGTTGCCTTCACCCTAGTTTTTCTCCTACTTTTATTATTATTATTTATTACTATTTTTTACTTGTGCCTTCCTGGGCAATTTTATCCACATTCATGGCTTTACACAGATGTCTCCCTTCCTTCTGAGTTCACAACCTATGGATCTAGGCATCTCATTAAAATATTTCATAAGCACCTTAAATAAACACAATGCATACTTCAGTCTAGTTTTGGGTCCCACTGAAGTTCAGCACCACAATAGGAGCTGTATCACAGAAGGAAAGTGACCCTGAAGGGTGTATGTTCTTCACATAGACTTCACAGCAGTTCTTATTCTACATACATGCACACAGTCTCTTCAACAGGCCTGACAAGCCATGGGTATCTTACACTCAAGTCAACCTGGATCAATTCGAATTCTTTGTCTTGCTTTTGAGTGAGCCTCTATTCAAAGTGAGTAACTTTATAGTCACAAACAAACAAACAAAACCCATCCTGGCCATGAAAGACTCAGGGTATTGTGATTGTAACTTATCAGAATCATCTTTTGTCAGTCCCCTTTCAGTGAAGTGAGGCCTCAAGCTCTGAGGGGAACAATTATAGCAGCACTGTGTTGCCCAAGGCACTTTAGAGACCTACTCATGCCTCCAGTCAGTGTTGGTGAGATGTTAACCACATGCTCTGAGATACAGTGGGTGAGGGTGATGAGAATGGGATGGTGATCTCCTTGAAGTTGAGTTTGTTGAGCAAGACAGTCATGAATAAAATAATCACTCAAATACATTTTAAAACATACCCTTCATAAGGCTGTGAATTATAGATCCTATAAACATGTAAAATAGGTGACCTGGTAGAATTTGAGGATGGTCATGGAAAAATAAAGTATGGATTGAAACTGGATAATTAATTGTAGCTAACCAGGAACAGGTATGTGCGTAGTGGGCAGGACCATATTCCAATAGGAAATAATATATGCAAAGACCCTGAGAAGAGAATATCTGACAGGTCTGTATTCTTTCTGTCACTTTGAATTCTCAAAGTGCATATCTAAGAAATTCATATTATTTTAGTACTGTGAGGAAACAAAAAGGCAATAAATACATCTTAGCCTCCTCCCTCTTTTTGCAGATTCACAAGGTATTTTAGACCACTAAAGACTGAAAAATTATGGAGTATAGAAATTTGTTTCGTTTTGTTCAAATAAACATATCCACATATCCCAAGCTTATTTTATCACTAAACTCTTTTTGTTTCTGTGTTAACTCTTTCATCTGAAATAAAATTAGTGTTCTAAACAAACCAACAAACAAACAAAATTAACAGCCATCTGGACTACATTATTCCAGGAATCAGTGAGTTCCTGACTCTTCTGTGTGGGACATCTCAGGCTGAAACTGTGGCTGAGTAGGTTTGGACAATACAAAGAAGAAAGTTAGATCTGCAGGTGTTTGCCCTAGTCACACAAAACTTGGTGTCTTTGGTGAGAACCTCATTAACCAGCCATTTCAGGACAATTTACTTCTAGATCCCTCATTCCTGGGGCCCTCGGGCAAGTCTATTTTCTCCTGCTCTTGTCAGAAATCTCTGGTCTATATTTTAGGCTTCTCTCCTTGTGGTTGCTGTTGCAATTACTAAACTACTATTGCAGTGTGGAAGTCGCCATGGACAACTGGTAAATATATAGGTGTAGCTGCATTCTAATAAAAATATGTTTGCAAACACAGGCAGGCCATTTGCTACCAACTGTAGGTCCAGACCATTTCTGAAAGTCATTCTGGGTGAAATAGCTTTACTTTCAATGACATTTGACATTTCAACCACAAGTGTATGTTACAACCACATCTTCCTTACGGATTACACGTCATCAGTGACAGTCACTTTCTTCCTGAAGGGTGCTGAATACTGTGTGAAGGAGTCCACAGGGGTTCATTGGGGTAGCCTACTTCACCCAAGATTTCTCAGATAGCTCCAAAATTTCATTTTTGTGTGTGTCTCTGAGAGATTTGACTTTGTGGAGATAAGATGTGGTTTTACAAACAGATAGTTTTAAAGTTAGCTGACATTCATGGTTTCAGGAATAGACCTGGCCAGGCGTGGTGGCTCAAGCCCATAATCCCAGCACTTTGGGAGGCCGAGGCAAGAGGATTGTCTGAGCCCTGGGGTTTGAGATCAGGCTGGGCAACTTGGTGAGACCGCATCTCTACAATAAATAAAAAAAATAGCTGGGTGTGGTCATGTGCACCTGTAGTTCCAGCTACTTGGAAGGCTGAGGTGGAAGGATGACCTGAACCCAGCAAGTCAAGGCTGTGGTGGCCATGAGTGTGCCACTCTACCCCAGCCTGGGCAACAGACTGAGACTCCAACTCAAAAAAAAAAAAAAAAAAAGAAAAAGAAAAATAATAGGCCTTAGCATATTGACTATGGGACTATTTGTGAGGTCTGACAATTAAGTTCATGAAATCATCCTAGAAAATGTGCTACATTCCTCATTACTGAATATCACTGTGGTCACCTTCTGAGTACTCCCCTTGGGAAGCTATGCACTGACACCAGCTACTAGTCCATCCATGAAAACTATTTTGAAACTCTTTTTTTGGAAAGACCATCAGAGTTATCGTTGCAAGAATGTTGGAGTTTGAATTAGACCAATGAACTAACATTAAATTTCTTGTTAAATTTGGCAAGAATGGAAGTGAAATCAGGGAACTGTTAGTCCAAATATGAGGATAATATAATATGGAAGGATAATGAGAAAACGGACGTGTACAAATGGATTAAATATTTTTCTGAGGAAACAGAAAGCATCACTTATGAAGAGAGGTCAGGATGGCCAATAATGAGCAGAACTGATGGAAACATTGCAAAAATTTGTCAAATTGTACCTCAAAATCATTGGCTGACTGTGAGAAGCATAGTAGAGCAAATAACATTGATAGAGAAATAGGAAAATCTTGCAAAAATGGTCCTGAAGGAGCTCTTGCCTCATGACAATGCACCAACTCACACAGCACTGTTTGTGAGGGCCTTTTTAGCTAATAAACAAATAACTGTATTGGCACACCCTCCATACTCACCTGATCTGGCCCCCAGTGACATTTTTCTTTCCTTGAAAATAAAGCAAATATTGAAAGAAAGACATTTTTATGATATTCAGGACATCTAGGGCAATACATGGCCATTCCAGAAAAAGAGTTTCAAAATTGCTTTGACGGGTGAACTAGGTACTGGTGTAGGTGCATATCTTCCCAAGGTGCATAGCTTCGAAGGCAACTGTAGTGATATTCAGCACTGAGGTATGTAGTGCTTTTTCTAGGATGAGTTCATGAACTTAATTGTCAGGTCTTGTACATCCTTAAACCCTAGGAATAATGTTTATGTGGCAATTACCAGGTGCCTTACCTGCAATGTGCACCGGGATGAGAAGAAAAACTTTAAATTACCTGTTTATTCCCAGTTAATCATGGGCTGATGTGATTCTGGGATTGTATACTTTTCATGGACTGTAACTGTATCCCAAGTGCTATGACAGAGCCTTATCCAGATTCTGACCTGAGGGCAGTGATTCCACTGGGTAAACCGGCCATGGGATATCAGCTCCTAAAATAGATGGCCTCCTCTGCCTAACTTCTCTTACATGGCATCCACTACCATGTGTACCACAGTCTTAGCTGTTATGTCAACCCCTTTTAGAGAAGTACTCAGAGGAGTGATTGCTCTCACGCTTCCCACCTTCATCCTACTTCTTTGCCACTACCAGTTCCACGATCCATCTGAGAGCCTGTTGTTGAAGCCTTGCTTTTGGACCCAGTTTCTGTGTGTGTTTGTCTTTTAGGTTAGCAAAGTAGAGTCCAGGTGGTCTCATATAATCAGGGCCTATTGTGAGAATGAGGCAGCAGCTCTACTTTCATACTCAGTCACTCCAGTGCCTCTCGGTGTGATTCTTTCTGTTGCTCTCTTGATCTTACTCTGTATTTCACCTTTAAACTCCCTAGGCAAGGAGGACATGATCATTTAGAACAATGACCGATTTCATTAGCATTTGATTTACACATGGATTCCCTGTTCAACAGAAATAGTTTTCTTGAAAGCACATGACTTTGCTAGTCGTAAAGACTAGACTGAAGCTGCTTTCTTAAGAAGGAGGCATCACTTGGAAGAGTTGCTGACTGATTCTTGAAGGTTTTGAGATCTGACCAGTTAGGGTTTAAGTAGATGCCACCACAGAGGAATTTTTAAAGAAGTTTAAAAAAAAGGAATAAAATTTCAAGAAAAACTATAAACGGTGCCAGTAGCAGTCACCAGTAACATATTAATTGCTAAATTTAATGAGTTATTCAGTCTTTATTTGAACTCTGCAAAATTGGATATTATTAAAGCTGTCTTTCCCTTGATTTACTTCTTCTTCATATGTCTCCTCATCCTTGTTTTAGGGTTCCTCTTCTTAATTCCTAAATGCTTATGTCCCCAGGTTTGATCTTTGACTCCTGTTAGTCTCACATTGTCCTTAGAAATCACATCCAATTATTGACTATATGATCATTTGCTAGCTCTGTAGCTCAACTAAGAATCGCCCTTGGATTGCAATTTTGTAAATTTAGCTTTGACCGGACATCACTACTTACCCATATGCAAGAAACTTAAACTCAATATAAGGAACTGTTATTTGTTATCTATTTTTATGAATCAATGGTTCTCAATAGGAGATGGACTTGGCTCCCATGGGACATTGGACAATGTGTAAAGACATAGTCATGACTGGGGGTGGGAGGTGTTTGCTCCTGGCATCAAATGCATAGAGGTCAGGGATGGTGCTGAACATTCTACAATACACAGGACAATCCCCTAGAGTAGAAAAGTAATAGCCCAAAGTATCAGTAATGCCAAGGTTGAGAAACCCTGCTATAAATCTATTTCACATATTCCCGTTGTGTGTGGGTATAGCATGATTATCTGCCATGTCACAAGAGCTAGAAATCTACAAACCATAAAGCAGTAGTTAGAAGGGAGGCCTTGGAGGCAGGCGTCCTGTGTCAGAATCCCACCACTGCCACCTACAGCTGTGTGACCTTTGGCACGTTACTTAACCTGCAGAATTTCCTCATCTTTATTTTTTTATTTTAACATTTTTTATTTTATTTATTTACTTTTTTGAGTTGGAGTCTCACTCTGTCGCCCAGACTGGAGTGCTGTGGCACATTCCCGGCCACCGCAGCCTTGACCTGCTGGGCTCTGACCATCCTTCCGCCTCAGCCTTCCAAGTAGCTGGAACTACAGGCACGCGCTACCACGCCCAGCTAATTTTTTGATTTATTGTAGAGTTGAGGTCTCGCTAAGTTGCCCAGGCGGGTCTCGAACCTGGTGGCTCAGGCACCACTCGTCTCAGCCTCCCAAAGCGTGGGATTACAGACTGAGCCACCGAGCCTGGCTAGAATTTTCTCATCTTTAAAGAGGGATCCTTTCTCCATAGAATTGCAATAAGAATTAAATGAGTAAGTACCGGCCAGGTGTTTAGAATAGTGCTTAGCTCCTAGTAAGTCCTTAATAAATATTATTTATTACTCATATTATTATTGTACGGACTCTTCCTGACCAACCTCTCTTTCTTTGCTTTCTAAATTATCCTTGCTGTTAATACCTTATGTAACATAACATTTTTTCTTAAATAATGCAACAATTTTCTAATTGATCAGTTATGCCCTGCTTAAATTCATCTTCTATATACTTACTATAGCATACTTACTATAGCTCTTTCTAAAGCATAGTATTATTGATCATATCTCTCTCCATTTTAAAATCCTTCAAAAGTTTGCATTTTTTATAGGAAAAATTCTGAATTTCTTGACATGACATAAAAAGCCAGAGAGAATAATTTATCTGCAGACATTATTATTTTCATCACTTACCTGTACTCCTCCTTTACACTGCACTCAAATTTGCTAAACTACTTGTTATTACCTGTATTCATCATGTTTCAATTTTATTCACAGAAAACCAGAAAAAAAATGACATGAATGGAACACCATTCAATTAAATTTATTGATCAAGTGTTAAATATAAAGTTAACTGCTATGATAAGTGTTGAGATAATAAAAATTTAAAAATGATCTCTGCCCTCAAAGAATTTAAAGTCTTAATTTTTTTCCTATTTATTATTATTTAACTATGATTAGTGTTGGGCATAATTTTCTAATTTCTATTCCTGGGTTTACTCTGTAGAAGTTTTTATTTGTTTCTTAGAAATTTGCTGGCATAATATTAACAACATAAGAGATATTAATTAATCTCTTAAGATTGAAGCACTACAGGAAAATGACTAAAGCTTTTCGGGAGGATTCCCTAAGGGTCAGTTTTTACCATCCGATAATATATCCCTTGATAAAGAAAGGGTTGGATATACATTTTGACCTGTAATATGCCTCCTGACATAAGAAGGTAATTATGTATTTGATTACTTTCTTTGTGTATCACATCACTTTGGTTGCTTTTGGTCACTTGTACATTTGTTATATATATTTAAATATGACTAAAGTGAACCATCTGTCATTTTTTTCTCTCTTGAATTATCTCCAGACTTGTGTACTTAATATTTGATGTGGGCACTAGCCAAGATCCACCAGACTATCGGTGAACTTGAAAGGTGACCAGGGACCTGATGTTGATGTTATTTCATTGCGATGAGAGCAAATGATCAATTTAACATTTCTTAGATTAATGACTATTTTCTTGGTGTTAAAAGGCCATCACTGAGCATTTGCATTTCAATTCTGTAGCACTTAATATAGTTAGCAATAAAATTGTGGATTCAAATAAAATATACAGTATTTTGAAAATACATTACACTCTAAAATTTAATCTACTTTATAAAATTGTTATCAACTTTTTAAATGTCTCTCTGATGATGCCACATAAATTGTCAAAAGCAAAAAAAAGGTAAATAAATGATGTGGAAACTTACAAACCATTCTTAAGCCAACTTTACATATCATAAGCACTATATAAAATCAAGAAATCTTGGTAATTATCTATTATGCCTCATAATCTGAGTGATTTAGGAATAGATTCATTTAAGTAAAACTTATCTCCTCAAATCCTATGTTTTAACCCCATAAACATGATTCATTTGTGTCTACATTTGTACTTACTAAGACAGCCAAAATAATGGTGTGTTTTGTCTGCTGTCTTTATTTTCCTTATGTAACCTGCGGTATAAACGAAATTGACATCATTATTCAATGAGATCTGATACATAATTAAATGTATGCCAATAATGGTATTCTTATTAATATCTTTGGCATCATTAGTTTAGTTTTTCTCTGGTTCTTTAGTTAATTTAAACAATCTCCTTTAGTACCTGGAAACACTTAAAGAACTGTCAAACTTTTCTTCTGCCAACCTTCAAAGGTCAAAACTAGCTGTGACACCTAAAATTCAAATGTAATTAGTTTGAGATTTACAGGGATTGTATGCCAATCTTCTAGTAGCTTAGAAGTGACGTGGTGTCTAACCTTTGGTGGCCCCAAGAGACATTCAGATAGATGGATGAGAAGATAAATAGAAAATATAACCTACCACATACACTGCTGTTCTGCCTGTTAAATTTTTTTTTTCTTGATTTGGATTTTAGTGTTTGTGTTTTTGCACTTCCTCTTGATTTTAAGAAAAAAATTCCCTTATAGACTCTTAGCACTAAGTTGGTATTCTTATTTAAAGCTTAGCTCACGTGATGTGTACTTGGATCATTAAACTGAAGGACTTGTACAGTCATGATTTTTAATGAAGCATGTTTGAATAATTATGCTAATTTACAAAGCACTAGAATCAAATCAAGTGATCAAAGTTTTCATGATTGCTATCATGTGTTTCTAACCCCCCTCTGCCACCCTTACAATTTGCTGCATGTACAAGTCTTTCTTAGGAATGTACTTGGAAATGGGTATTAATCAATGCTGAGCATTAGAAAAAAGCTTATGAGGAGCATAACGTACTTTATGTTATGCTTCTATAGCAGACTATATGTGACTGTGAAGGTAATATTATTCTGCCACATTCTTGCCTAAACACCACTTACAATCAATACTGCATTCTGCTTTGACAGAAAGCTGAATTTTTATCTGTTAAATGCGTGAGCTTGGGGCAGTGATGTGTCTGAAGTGGTTTAAATCTGGAATGTGATGTGCTGCAAAGAGAGTTGATTGACATCTTTGTTTATTGAAAAGTATTACATGAACAGCAAAACACAGGCAGAAGCAGAACACTGCATTGCAAAATGCAGCTGTGTTATTTTTCAATCCTATGTGCTCTGCTCCTTTGAAGCTTGTCTGATGTAATAAGGCCAGAGGATATAAAACAAACAAGAATCTTCTTGATTCAACACTCAAAAATTTAGACAAGGATGACTTTTTTTATTTTTTGGCTCGGGGTAAAAATCTCTCCCACAAAACTCTTCCTGCCCTGACATTCTGTAAGGATATTTACTTCTAAAAAACGGTTACATTTTCAAATTATGTTCTTATGTTTATGAACTTGAAAATAAATTCAGAATTATTTAATAAGAAAACAAATTGGAGAGGGTTGAATGTTTTTATATATCCTCTATAAATGAGAAAAAGGACATTAATGACACTAATCTTAAAGCACTAAACATGCAGAATAAGAAATTAAGTTCCCTTTAAATTTTATGTTAGAATAATTATCCTCCTCAATGCAATTTGCCCATGTTTTATTAAAGCTTTATTATGTCAAGGTAAATAGAGGTTAATGCCGCTGTTACTTCTTCCAATGAAGTATTATCTTTAATCTTGCTTTAATAAAATAGTGGTAAATTGCACAGTAGGGGTAATCACCATGGGCTAATTTAGAGAGTTGTAAAACCCTTTACCAAGTATATACTGTAGTTAAAAATAGAAGTAGTCTTAAGAAAACACAAATTGCAATGTAACTTGGAGGATGTTAAGGGGATTGTTATTTGTAATTTTAATTACTTACTTAATTTAATGGGTGTTATTGAGTACCTACTATGTGTAAGGCACTGTTTTGTCTGTGCAAAGGATATGAAGGTATATATTCAAGGACTTTCTCCCTAAGAAGCTTGTGATTAACTACATGAGTGAATACATAAAAGCAAATAACTATTGACTATGAAGACTGTCATAATAGTGGTATGAATATCCTTGCCATGGATGTTCAGAAGATAGAAAGGTCACTCAGGCAGAGAATTAAAAGGGGATCATCTGAACTGAGTTCTGAAGGATGGGCTAAAATGGGATTGGTGTTACTAGAGTGGGAAGGAAATTTTAGGTAAGGAAATGGTAAGAACAAAGAACTGAGATCAAAGGATACTGGATGTCCAATCAATATTGTCCTGGCTTGTTCAATTAAAGTTGAGACTTGGACTGAAAGAATAGTCAGAGACTATTACAATAAGCCAGGTAAGAAGCAGAAAGGGTTCATAGTGTGGCTGGTAGATATTCTAGATAGGAGATCCCTAGCTGGAATTAAAAAAAATTACTCTATATATTCATTTCACTATATATTTATTTTTTATTATAATGTGAAATTATACATATATTATATTATTATATTGTATAATATAATATATATACTACATATACAAAAGTAGATAAAAAAAGGATTTTTTAAAAAGTGGAAATCCTAATACTTTTCTTTTTTCTTCAGTAGATCATGTTGTGTTCTTTGAAGCCCAATGCCATAGCAGTAGTTGTAAGAAAAAGAATTAGAACACAAAAGTGAAAAAAAAAAGAATCACCCACTTAAAATGATAAATTTATTTGAGAGAGGGGTCAATGGAGACTCCGGGATTCGAGCCTGTGAGACTGAGAATAAAGTGTTATTGATAGAAAGAGACAAAAGAGAAGAGAAGAAGGAGTATGAACGTTAAACTTTGTTTTGAATATATTGAGTTATAGTTTATGGAGTGATATCAATATAAAAGAGGGCAAATAATTGGAAAGTAACATTTGGAGTTCAGGAAATGTTTTCTGGTTTGGTTATTTAGATACACAAAACAATCAATCATAATTAGTATTTGCAATAAAAGAGATGACCAAATATTAAAAGGTATGTGTTAAAGTGAAATGAATTGTTGTTCAAAGATATCTTCAGTTTACCAATAAACACAAATTAGATAAGATCTCTTGGAATTATTGAGTTTGTAGTGAAGAGCTGAAGACTTCCAATGGGTCCTTGTCATCTGGATAACTGACAAATTAAGTTAGTTTTACTCAACTTAGGTTGGTGCCCTGTCTCGTAATGTAGAAACTTGTTCCTGTTCTTCTTGGTAAAGAGTCAGAGTGAGCTATCACTTGAGAGTGCTCTTATCATTTGAGAGTATGTAGTATTGCCTTCTTGTATTTTCATTAGCAATTTAAAATGAAACATGATTCAGTAAGGAAACAAAGAGGTTACCATTTTTGTCAAATTACTGTTTTTGGAGGTGGAACATGAAATAAAATGGTACTCATACATAAGCAGTATGAACAAAATACAAAGGTGCCCAGGTAGTTTATTGTCAACCCCTGACCCCCTGGTCCCATTGTGTCTTCATAGTAATTATAGTCTGTTCCAACTATGTCTTAGTGTTTCTTTATGAAAAACTTTGCAAATTTTCAAGGTTACATTTGGAACTTCTAGTTTGCTTCAACTTATCTGTTCCCCTACTCCAAAATTATTATTGCCCTAAACTCTTCAGGCTTTTTCTGAAGCATAACAGTAGTTCCTGGTAAGATCAGAAATTACACAAAACATAAAATGCTCACTTTTCCTTTTAGACAGGAACAGGTTTGGTGACTCAAGCCTGTAGACCCAGCTCTTGTGGGAGCCCACAGCAATAGGATTGCCTGATCCCATGGGTTCAAGACTAGCCTGGGCAACTTGGTGAGACTTCGTCTCTACAGTTAAAAAAAAAAAATAGCTGGGTGTCGTAGCATGTGCCTGTGGTTCCAGCTCTTGGAAGGCTGAGGCAGAAGGATTGCTTGAGTCCAGCAGGACGAGGCTGCAGTGGCTGTAAGTGTGCCATTGCACTCAGCCTGGGTGACAAAGTGAGACTCCAACTCAAAAAACCCCCCAAAAACCAAAAAAAAAAAAAGTCAAAAAACTCCAACAAGCCTGAAGATCTATCACCACTGTCAAAACGTTTCAACTCTGCTTCTTGGTGAAGTGCTCTTCCTTACCTCTGAGCTCTCGTATACCTAAGAGTAAGATGGATTGCAAGACCTCACATCATGAAGGTCTGAACATTTGGCTCTACTCTGTCTTTCTGAAGTTAAAGAGAGAGGCCTTGACTCTTTTAGCATGGAAGTATAGTCAGTGTCAGAAAGGAAAAGATTTAAGCAGTCCTTATAGGGACTTAGAAATTTCTGTAGAATTCAGAGATAAGCACAAAGTGTTGGGAAAATCAAATGTAAATGACGCTTTCCTTTAATTTTTCTGTGGACTGTATTCTAAAGCAAACAACTGTACATTGGATGACTTTTGTGGACGACGAGCTGTTTCCTTCTGTCTTTCACAAGGCTCTGTGACAGTGAGGGGTATATAAAGCTCTGAGTGAAGATCTGAAGCTGTTATTAAAATGGAAATATTCAAAGCAGGCGGGAGTGTGTGAGAGTCTATTCTGGCGACACATTAATGCATCTGAAAGGATATTAGAGCTTAACTCAGAGGGGAAATAGTTCTAATGGCAAAATGCAAAGCTGCTTAACAGAATTACACCTAGAACTCTGGGTATTAGGTCTAAAACACCTCTACTTTTATATTGCTCAGAGTAAAGCTGTATGTTGGTTTGAGTGCTTTTATAGTTTTACAGTTTTCTTATTTGAGATTTTAGTGTTCTGAAGTGCAAAAATTTGTGCTGGTTTATGCTTTTGTAGAGTCAGTTGGTAATACTTTTCACTCTGTGCATGGAACTTAAAGATTTGCTATGTTTTACCATATTTGAATCAGTGCACAAAGTATATTTTTAACAACAAAAGATATGACCTTCTCTTATACAGACTGTTGAAAAGGGCCCATCATGCTAAGTGGTTGCTATGTTCTGGAAGTAAAAAAGTCGTGGTGAACAACTAAGTCAACACCAAGAAAGATTGCTTGCTTATATTTGCATGCAGGAATGTGACCCCATTTATGTGTGAAAATGTGAGATTCATTCTGTAAAGTTTTTCTTAAGCAGCAACACAAGTAAAATTGGGCCAAGCCAATGGTGTGGAATGGCATCTTTTTGTAGCCTACATGGCTCACTGTTATGTTGTAGTCATGACCGTTTTCTGAATACCACTGAGTAGTGGAGGGTCGTTTTGATTGTCTTTATCCTTCAAGTTACCACCGCAAATAGAATATTCCAGAGGATGCCATAAAGACAAAATAATAGAGAAACATTGAAAATATTCCTCTAGTTTCATTTTAAAATGCTAGGTGGTAAAATAGAATAAAAAATAAGGTGTCTGTCCTTGAGGAGATTACAAGTCATCTGAGGACATGCAATACATATTGCAGTATAAGAATACTGATGATTAAGCCAAAAATCTAGAAACTGGTACTTTTGCCTTGTGGGTCACTCTTGGAATAGAAAGATTTGTCTGAGAAATAAATAAGCTACAGATTCAAATTCAGGATACCCTATTACTTGAAAATGTGTATTATGATCTAATATGATGGCATAAAACTATAGTGTACTCAGGAAAGGATTGAATATGAAGCACTGATGGACAGGGTTTGCTTAACAAAAGTCAAGCTGGGGAAAGACAGAGCCTGAATTAACCATTTTAAATATATTCTAAATAACAGTCCAAAGTTAGGGGTAAAATATTTGTCGTAGCCACACACAACGTTGTCAGCTTGTTCACTCATTACTTCCGTCTTAAAGGAAAGAATTTACTTCTCATGGTTAAATCAAGAGCTACTTTTTAAGATGTTTCATTTTGAACTTGTGTAAAAACAAGAATTATGGTATTGATTTTAATTAGTCTATTAACATTGTTATCTGCTGTTGTGGGAGGCCAACTGTTGGCTCCAGCATCTGATGAGAAATATGATATGAGGATGATGATGCTGATGCTGATTACTGCTATGGTGACGATGATGACTTTTGCAGCAGAGTCCACATTATTAGAATATATGAATTTCTCCTTCAGCGATTTTTGGTGTACTTGCTATGTGCTTCCAATTAGAAAATGTCTTTGTTGACTTCATTTTATAAAGGTATTATTCGTTATTAGTTAAATCTGTTTTTTATAACCACATAAAACTAATATACATTCTACTTTTCCTATTTGAATGTACACTATTTAATTTATAACTCTGATTGAAGTTTTTATTTCTAACTGCAAAACAGGAATAATAGTAACTATGTCCCAGGATTGCAAGAATTAAATGAAATAATACATATGAAGTGCTCAGTGTAGAGTACCAATTATTATTGCTTTATAAAACACATACTTTTACATATGATAACACTCTCGTTATGGAAAAAACATGTAAAAAACTTCAAAATAAGCAGAGGTAGAAGAAGGGAGGTAGAAGAAGTACAGAAAGTGTATAACAACTAAGAACACAAAATAAATGTAAATGGACTACATTTTCCAATTTAAAAAAAAGATTTTTAGACTGTTAAAATTGAGCTGTTTGGGGAGACAAAGATAAGGGCACTATCTGAGCCCACGGGTTGGAGAACAGCCTGAGCAACTTGGTGAGACCTCATCTCTACAATAAATTAAAAAAAATTAGCCGGGCTTGGTGGTATGTGCCTGTAGTTCCAGCTACTTGAAAGTCTGAGGCAGAAGGATTGCATGAGCCCAGCAAGTTGATGCTGGGGTGGCCGTGAGCATGTCACTGCACTCCAACCTGGGTGACAGAGTGAGACTCCAACTCAAAAATAAAAAAAAATTCAGCTGTATGCACTATATATGTTCAGTGTGTTTATAAGAGAAACACTGGAGATTTATGTACAGGTAAAAGTACAGTTCAGAGGAGAACAGAAGATGTAGCGGATAATAAAGTCTATCTACATGAAAGCTGTGTAAATTATTAATCTCAGACCAAAAAAAAAAGACAAAAAAAGCATTACAACAAATAAAGGGGACCATTTTATGACAATAAAAATTTCAAATCATAGATAAACAATAATTCTAATCATTATAAACTTAATAATGTAGGCTCAAAATATTAAAGGAAAAGTTTTCAAAACAATAAGTACAATTGAAAGTCTACCTTATTATTGAATTATTTAAATAAGTGATTAAATAATATATTAGGCAAATAAAATATATAATTATGTTAAAAGTACTCACATCTGAATAATTTTGAAAGTACTACATAACAAAACTTTGAGATGAGGTTAAAATGAAATTTAGACAGACATATATATTCCTAAATGCTTATGTTAGAAATGAAGAGAGTATAAACTTTCACCTTAAGAAGTGACAAAAAAGGAACAAAAATACAATTGGAGAAAATTTCAGCAATGTTATAGAAAGAAATATTTGCTATAAATTATTAATAAAGCATTTAACAAACACTAATAAAATAGGCAAAAATTAGTTAAAAAACAGAGAAGACCCTTATAACAAAACAATAATAATAATGAAAAAGGAGTATAACTACAGATATAGAAGACATTACAATTGAGCATGATATTGATTGATAATTCTACATCAATAATTTTACAAAATTATTAAAATACATTCATCAAAAGTAACTCAGAAAAAATGAGTACAAGAAAGGCACATCATAAGCAGATTATTCCTGAAAATAGATTTAAAATTCCTAAGAAAATCAATTCCAGTAATTTATAAAAATCATACATTAAGATCATGATGGATTTGTCTCAGAAATACATTACTATTTACTATTAAAATTAGTATAATTAAAGCATTAACAGATTAAGGAAGATAATGTACTCAGATACAAAAAAGCATTTGGTAAGATTCAGCAAGATAGAAATTATTAGCAAGTGAAGAACAAAAGTGACTTCCTAATATTGATACAATCTATCTATAAAAGTTCAAAGCAAATACTATGTATGCTTAATGAGAAACTGTTAAAGGCAATGGCTTTAAGATCAAGAAAATATAAGAATAGTTGCTATACAAAGCTATTCTCTTTTTGTGGTAGTGTGAGCTTCCTTTGGATGTTTTAAGATGGGGGGAAAAGGAAGAACCATTGTGGGAGGTCAACTGTTGGCTCCAGCATTGGATGAGAAATATGATTTGATGATGATGGTGATGCTGATTATTGCCATGGTGATGATGGCTTCTGCAGCAGAGTCCACATTATTAGAATATATTAATTTATACATAGCAATTTTTTGCGCATTTGCTATGTGTTGAGAAATAAGGATTACTAGCCGAGTGTGGTAACTCAAGCCTACAATCCCAGCACTTTGAGAGGCTGAGGTAAGAGGATTGCCTGAGCTCAGGGGTTCGAGACCTGCCTGAGCGACGTGGTCTCTACAATAAATCAAAAAATAAGTCGGGCATGGTAGTGTGCACCGGTAATTTCAGCTACTTGGAAGGCTGAGGCAGAAGGACTCGCCTGAACCCAGCAGGTTGAGGCTGCGGTGGCTGTGAGCGTCCCACTGCACTGCAGACTGGGCAACAGAGTGAGACTCTGACTCAAAAAAAAAAAAAAAGAAAAAGAAAAGAAAAAAAATAAAGAAGGATTACTTTAGCAATCAGAACACTATGTCTTCTTAATCAGTAAATTTGTTCACTGTATATGCTCTTCATTATTTATTATGGGCTATTAAGACTATATTTTATTGACTGGGTGTGGTGGCTCAAGCCTGTTATCTCAGAACTTTGGGAGGCTGATGTGAGAGGATTACCTGAGTACAGAGGTTCGATACCAGACTGGGCAACGTGGCGAGACCTCGTCTCTACAATAAATCAAAAAGTTACCCAGGTGTGGTGACATGTGTCTGTAGTCCCAGCTACTTGGAAGACTGAGGCAGAAGGATAGCCTGAGCTCAGCAAGTCGAGGCTGCGGTGGCCATGAGTGTGCCACTGCACTCCAGCCTGGGTGACAGTGTAAGAATCCAACTAAAATAATATATATGTATATTAAGACCTTTTTTTCCTATTTACCAAAGTAATACATTTTATTCAGCCTAAATAAGAAAAGATAGAAGGGAAGTGTAAATGACATATTTTAAATAACATGACAGGTTTTTCAGGAAGAATGGAGACCATTGTTTTCTAATTCTACAGAGGGTAAAATGGAATGAATTGGTTAAGTTATACCATATTGCTGTAAGAATTAAGAAATCATTTATTTATAAGCTATTATAATAACTACTATGCAAAACAACTATTGAGTTTATATTTTGTTAATATGGCTTTGATTTACCTTTTTCTGTAAAGAGTAATAACAGGTCCTATAAAATTGTTTCATTAGTCAGCAGAAAAGTTTCACTTTATTTTAGTTATTTTAATTTTACTAGTTCATCCATGTACATTTCATTGTATATTTTCTTATGGCTTGAAAATCACTCTTGTGCCCTCTGATTGTTTTCTAGACTATCTAACTTATTGAACTCTCTACTTTCTATAAACTGTCCTACAATTTAGTATCCTAAAGCCGTTTTTGTGATTCTTGTTTTTCTTGTAGATTGTGGACTTCTTTTTCCTTTCATATATATATACATACATATATATATATATATATATATATATATATATACATACACACACACATATATATACGTATATATATAAACAAATAATATATATATATATATACATATATATGTATTTTAGATCAGTTTTAGATTCACAGCAAAATTGAGCCGCAATTAAATTCTACAGTGCCACCCACACTAATAAGTCACAGTCATCCAAAGTCTAGAGTTTACATTAGGCTTCACTCTTGGTGTTATACATGCTGAATTTTGACAAATGTATAATGATGTGGATCCACTATTATAGTGTTAGTATCATACAGAAATAGTTTCACTGCCCCTTCATTCCTACCTCTCCCATCCCCTGACAACTACTGATCATTTTATTGTCTCCATAGTTTTGCCTTTTCCAGTGTCATAAAGCTGGAATTATATGGCATGTAACCTTTTCAGAGAGGCTTCATTCACTTCATCATATGCATTTTCAGTTTTTCCATGTCTTTTTATAGCTTGATTTTTGGGGGTAGGTGCTGAATAATATCCCATTGTCAGAATGTACTACAGTTTATCCTTTCATGTGTTGGAGGACATCTTGGTTGCTTTCAAATTTTAGCAGGTATCAATAAAGTTTCTATAAAAATTCATGTGCCGGTTGTATGTAAACATAAATTCTTAACTTCTTTGGGTAAACACCAAGGAATACAATAGCTAGATTACATTCTTAAAAAAAATTTTATTATAAAGATGTGGGGTACAATTCAGGGTTAGGTATATAAGCATTGACCATGCAGGTACTCTTGTTGATGAACTTTGCCCCTCCAGAACAAATCTAGACAGATTACACTCTTACATGATAAGAATGTGTTTAATTTTATAAGAAACTGCTCAACTGTGTTCCAAAGTGGCATTACCATTTTGCATTTCCATCAGCAGTAATGAGAGTTTCTATTGGTCCACATCCATGCTAGCTTTGATGCTGTTGATGTTCTAAATTTTGGCTATCCTAATAGGCATGTGATGATAGCTCATTTTTGTTTTAATTGGCATTTCTCTAATGACATGATGTGGAACATCTTTTCATATTTTTTTTTTTTTTACCATTTGTATATCTTCTTTGGTGATCTACAGGTCTTCAATCATGTTATAAATGGGTTATTCATTTTCTTATTGTTTAGTTTTAATAACTTTGTATAATTTGGGTAACGATCCTGTATCCAATATATCTTTTGCAAATGTTTTCTCCAAGTCTGTGGCTTGTCTTCTTATTCTGTTGACCGTTTTTCACAGAGCAGACATTTTAAACTTTAACCAAGTCTAGCTTATTCTTTCTTTCATGGATCAAACCTTTGGTAAGGTGTCTAAAAAGCCAGGGGCCTGCCCAAGGTCTCCTAGATTTTCTCCTATGCTGTCTTCAAGAAGTTTTACATTTTTGCATTTTACATTTAGGTCTGTGATCCATTATGAGTTAATTTTTGTGAGAGAGTGTGCGCCTAGATTTTTTTTTTTTTTTTTTGGCATGTTGATGTTTAGCTATACTAGTACCATTTATTGAAAAGACTGTCTTTGTTTTATTGTCTCTTCTTTGTTAAATATCAGTTGACTATATTTATGTGGGTTTATTTCTGGACTCTTTTTTCTGTTCCATTGTTCTATTTGTCTATTCTTTTTCCAATACCACTCTGTCCTGATTACTGTAGCTTTATGGTAAGTCTTGAATTAAGGTATTGACTGTCCTTCAACATTGTTCTCCTTCAATATTGTGTTGGGTATTGTGTTCTTCTCCTACTCTGGATCTTTTCTTCTTCATATAAACTTTAGAATCAATTTATTGATAACCACAAAACAACTTGCTGGGATTTTGGTTGAAATTGTATCAAATCTATAATCAATTTTGAAAGAACAGACATCTTGACAATATTGAGTCTTCCTAATCATATAGATAGAATATCTCATTTATTTAGTTCTTTCACTTTTTCATCAAAGTTTTGTAGCTTCCTTCATAAAAATCCTTAGATTTTTACCTAAGAATCTTTCTTTTTTGGTGCTAAAATAAATGGTATTGTGCTTTTAATTTCTTTCTTTTTTTTGGTTTGTTTTTTTGAGATGGAGTCTCACTCTGTTGTCCAGACTGGAGTGCAGTGGCATACTCATTGCCACCCCAGTGTCAACCTGCTGTGCTCCAGTGATCCTTCCACTTCAACCTTCCAAGTAGCCGGAACTACAGGCACATGCTACCATGCCTAGCTAATTTTTTATTTATTGTAGAGATGAGGTCTCACCGGGCTGGTCTTGAACCCTCAGGCTCAGGCAGTCTACTCACCTCTGCCTCAGGCTGAGCCACTGAGCCCAGCCGTGTTTTTAATTTCAAATTCTACTTGTTCGTTGTTGATTTATATGAAATTATTGGCTTTTTAAAATTAACTTCATTTCCTGAAACTCTGCTATAATATCTTATTAGTTCCAGGAAGTTTTTTGCTGATCCTTGAATTTTCTACATAGACAACCATGTCTGCAAACAAAGACGGTTTTATTTCTTCGTTTCCAATCTGTATATTTTTTCTTTTCTTGTCTTGTCTTATTGCATTAGCTAGGACTTCCAGTAAGATGTAAAAAGAATGGTTAGAGGAGACATCCTTGTCTTTTGACAATGTAAGATGTTTTGTGGATGTTTTTCATGCAGCTAAGGAAAGTCCCTCTATTCCTAGTTTGCTGACATCTGTGGGTTGTAATGTGGAGTATTTAAAGTCCTACAGGTTTCATGGATGGGCTTCAGATATTGTTAGTCTCCTGGAATTTTATGTGCACATGTATTTTCCTAAGGAGAAAATTTAAAGTTTTATGAGAGTCTTATATGAATCGAATCCCAGCACTTTGGAAGGCCAAGGCACCTTCCAAACTAAAAAAACTTTAAAAACCTAACTAAAAAAATTAAGAACCTACTCATGCTATTTTTTACTGTTAACCTGATTTCTAACTTAATTAACACCTTTTTGAATCCAGCACGCCTTTAGAAATACACTTTAGGCAATTTTGGACTGAATCTATTATAAAATAGAGAGGAATGACCATTTTGACTTGGCTCTCTTTATGTCACTTTAACCATTTTTCTGATCAAGTGAGAGATAGCAAACACAAATATTCTCTCCTCAAAAAATTCCATATTATTTTAGTTAGTAGTCAGTCTAATTTTAATTTTTTTTATTGGGACTGATAATCTGAATCTAGATAGTAAATGCCTCTGTTTAAAAAAAAATTTTTATTTTTATTTTTTTATAGACAGAATCTTACTCTGTCTCCCAGACTGCAGTTTGGTGTCACTATCTAGCTCATTGCAGCCTTGAACTCCTGGGCTCAAGTAATACTGCTGCCTCCCCCTGAGTAGCTGGGATTGGAGGCATGTGCCACTATGCCTGGCTAATTTTTTTATATTTTATATTTGTGGAGATGGGTTTAGCTGGTCTTGAATTCCTGGCCTCAAGCTATCTTGCCATAGCCTTCCAAATTGCCGGGATTCAGTGCATGAGCCGCCACGCCCAGACTAGTAAATGCCTTTTTTAACTTCTTTTTCTTTTTCTTTCTTTCTTTGTTTTTAAGTCTATAAGATCATCGTAGGCAACAAGTTATGCAGACTGACCTATTTTAGGGATTAGATTGAAATGTTTGCTTCTATTAAAAATTTATTTGAGCGCTCATGCTATTTTATGTTAAGAACTTGTTTACCTCACAAAAGCTATTTTTAAAGCTTACTCATACCTTATGAATGACTTACCCTCTTAATTCTTTAATGCAACTTATAATTTAAAAAATTCCTACCCAGTTTCTATATCAAATTAGTTTTACCAAATAGCGTTTAGCTCTAACTATTCAGCTCCACTCTCACTTTTGCTAATTCTCTTCCAAGAATCTGTTCATCTTTTTGTGAGGTTCAAAATGATCAGTGCTGGTAACCAATAAGTTATTACCAGAAATTGTGTAGTTCACTATGCTAATTCCCCTACTGGCCTCCCTCCCTATACATCTTCCTGGAAGGTAGCTTTTAGAAGTGATGGGGGAGCTTCAAACTGTGTTCAATGTACAAGCACTCCGAGGGCATGCTTCCTATCTGTGTGAGCTATCATGGTTGTATAATTACAAAACTTTCTAACTGATCTTCCTGCGTCTAGTCTTTCCACCATCAAATATCTTTTCTGCAGTGCAATGAGAGAAATGTACCTAAGACCTAAATTCATCTTGATGTTTTTCACTGACTTTCTCTCAGTCAGTTTAAAACACTTGAAATTCTCATTTCGTATCTCAAACTTCTCCATCCCCAACTTCCTTTCTCTGTATGTCCACTTGTCTCTGGCCATCTAGAACTGATTGCACCCTCTCATTCTACATTCGCCATTCCATTGTTTGTGCTATACCCTTTGCTTAGGTATCTTTTCCTCTGTCTCTCCAACTATTTGACTAACTTCTGCCTACAGTTAACACTCAGAAAGAATTACTTCCAAGAAGTATTTTTCTAAGCCTACCCGGGTCAAATGAAGTTTCTTTCTCTTCAAACCCTTAGCCCCCCCAATTGCCAGCTTATCTTCTTTAGTGTATTTCATTGTTTCCAAGAACCATTTCTTTCTTATTTTTTTGTATTTCTAATGCACAATACTTGTTCAAAAATTTTTTGTTGACTTGATTCTCTGAACTTCTATGTGTACCTTACTTTGATGTCTGGATGTTTCCATGGAGAGTGCAAAGAGGTAAAGTTGAACAAATGACCTCTTTAACAGCCAAAGCATTTGGGTTTAAATTCTCTCTGTAAACCGGGCTCGGTGGCTCAGCCTGTAATCCCGCGCCTTTGGGAGGCTGAGGTGAGTGGATTGCCTGAGCCCGCGGGTTCGAGACCCGCCTGGGCAGCGAGACCTCATCTCTACAATAAAAATAAAAAAATCAGCCAGGCGTGGTAGCGCACGCCTGTAATTCCGGCTACTCGGAAGGCTGAGGCGGAAGGATCGCTGGAGCCCAGCAGATCGAGGCTGCGATGGCCAGAAGCGGCTACTGAGACTGACCGAGTGAGACTCCAACTCAAAAAAAAAAAAAAAAAATCAAATATTTTAAAGCCAATTTGTTAAAATGCCTTGAAATTTTAAAGTTGCAAGGAATTATTGGTGTTATCAAGATGTTTCATTATCTTTTTTTATTCTTTCTGAGGTGCAGTTTCTGAGATACTCATCTTTATGTTAGGTTTCATTGTATTTACTTATGTTTTTACAAAATTCTTTTTGCCTTCTGTGATGGTTAATTTTATATGTCAACTTGGTCTGGACACGACACCCAGATATATGGTCAAATACTCATCTAGATGATGCTGTGAAAATATTTTTGGATGAGATTAACATTTAAATCAATAGACTTCCAGTAAAACAGATTACCTTCTATGTGTGTTGGCTTCATCCAATCAGATGAAGGTTCTAAAAGAGAAAAGAACTGATGTTGCCTGAAGAAGAGGGAGTTCTACCTGCAATCTGTCTTCAAACTGGAGCTGTAATATTAATTTTTCCCTGAATCTACAGCTTGCTGACTTGCCCTGCAGTTTTGGGCTTGACCAACCTCCACGGTCATGTGAGCCAATTTCTAAAAATCAGTTAGTCTCTCTCTTTCTCTATACATGTACATACACATAATATTGGTTTTGTTTCTTTGGAGAATTATAAGATACCTTCTTTATGTAGAACTGTTCCCATGGCATACATCAATCAGCAACTACTTTGCCATTGTAGTGTCTTCATCTAATTTATGAACAAGAGTGCAGCTGAATTACAACTCTTTCTATCACCATATAGAGGATTTTCTTTCCTTATGATTATATTTAGGAACGACTAAACTTCAAATTCTCAAGATCTCTTTCTGTTAAGTACACCTTCTAGATGTTAAATAAGCTAAATAATTTTCCTACAATACAGTAATATTTCATCCATTTTGCCTCCAAAGGCACTCTCAATTTGGATAAATACCCAATTTTATTTTTTTCTTCAAATTTTATTTAAAACAAGATGACATTGAGCATAAAGAAGTGTAACTCTCTTTTTATTCTCACACTGATTTGACTATATTATGTTTCTTTTTCTTATTAGTTGACTCCTATAATAATAATAATAATTTAGAGGATATTGATCACAATATACAAACTAAGATGAATAAGAAAGATAATTTTGTTTTCCTATAACCGGAATTCCTGTCATAAGCCCTAATATAATGAATACCAGAAATGTAGTTCCAACTCAGGTTTTCTCTCCTTCTCTCCTTTGGGAGTGTAATTTGGGGAGAAGAACATTAAGAGCAGAAGATACCAGGTTCTCCGTTGTCATCTTCCTCACTGTAGTCCATCAATTTGTCGTTGGTCCTTTCTCTAGTTTGAACTGATGGCCCTTTAACCTTTTGTTCTGTCTGTTTGGGTTCTTCAGATCTACCTCTTGATCACCCTCCAGAATAACACTTCAGAATAAGAGAATAACAGTGGACCTTTTGCGATTTGGGTCTTGAACATAAAATACAACTCTGTTTCTCATGTCTGTTGCTCACTTCAATTTTTATGTTTTTTTTTTGTAGAGACAGGGTCTTGCTATGTGGCCCAGGCTGGTGTCAAATTCTTGGGCTCAAGCAATTCTCCCACCTCCGTCTCCCAAAGTGCTGAGATTACAGGTATGAACCACTATGCCTGGCTGACCATTACTCATTTTTTGTTGTTAGCTTTTGTCTGCGTGAATATTCATTAATTATTTTATTTTTAAAATCACTTTTCTGATAATCATTTGCTCCATTTTTGTTTTCATGTGTACGTGATAAATATTATGTGGCTGAGTTTTGTTTTCTTTCTTTTCTGAGATATTTTTCCTAATTAGAAAAATTTCTGTCGTGAAATGTCATATCTGATATGTTTCTCTTTTGACCTGTTTCAGGCTTCCTTTTTGTTTTTTAATTTTCTTGACTCTCATTCTTTTTTTACTTTTAGGAATTTTTATCAACATATTTTAATTCATTCTTTTCTATAAGTTTGAAACAATACCTATGAACTCTTCTCTCACAATCCCACTTTAGAAGATGATAAAATTTAACATGAAATGAATATCTTATTTTTTCACACTGCAGTTTTCATTCATAAGATATTGCTGGTGTTTAAATGTTTCCTCTTTTTTAAAACCAATTTCGTATCTTAGACCGTTTCTTTAATATGATGATTCTTGAGGCATCCATGGTTATTAATCTTAGTCAGCTGGAATACACTGTGAATTTTTTAAAGAGGGGTCTAGAGTTAGTATACTCTTTAAGAGCATGCTTGAGGGTTTCTTTTTGTTTCTATATGCTAATAAAATGGCATTTTGGTTAAGTAAAATATATTTGTACCAGGATTATTTTTTTAAAGTATACTCATTACGTTATTAGCAACTAATATCTAGAGTTATTGAGAAGACTTGTAACTTGATTGCTGTTAGGATAATTATATATAGCAAACAGAGAATGACCTCATAGAGAGAGTGTACAATATTCTACATCACTTTTTTGTATCAAATATATGAACAGAAAATAACACTAAAACTAGATTCTTGTAAAACTGACATACAAGATCTGCTTACTCCCATCACAGAGTAGGTGCATTGAAATAAGAATAAAACTTCATTTCTTTCCACTTATATTTACCTTTCACTTTGAGTGGGCTCTGGAATTAGTCAGTGGGATGAGAGAACAGAAATTTCAAGGAATGCTGGGCTTATTGGGGGAAAATGCAGAAATAAGGAATTCGGGTATCCGAGTCACATGGTCAGGTTTGTGGTAGTCTAGGGAGAGTTTAAAACTAGGCATTCCAGGAGGAACTGGGCAGCACAGTGTGATTAGAAATGGCAAAAGTGAAGATCATTCAGGATCCAACTCATTATAAATATCAGGATCTGTAAATATCCCTTTGGAAACAGGAGCCCCTTGATTTTCTCTTTTTCTTCAGATCCAACTAGTTCTCTTTTAATATTATTTTCTAAGCTTTGTGACTTTACCCCTATGTGAGTATGCAAGGCATTTAATAGTTCTACATCTCAGTGCCTTCACTTAAAAGTAGCAATAGTACCTACTGCCCACATAGATAATGCATGAAATATGTTTAGTAATAAGTCTGGTATATAGTAAGCATTCAACAGAACGAGCCATTACTGTGCCAAGATCCTATATTTTTCTCTGTTATGCTTGGGAGAGGGGGTACCCAGAAACCTGGGGAAACAGAGCTTTTCTTAGACCTTTTATTTTTTGTTGCCTGTGCATACTAGATGTTTTGTAAATTAGGAAATTATATTGATGTTCTAGGAAATGATGATCATATTGCAAATAACCATATTGGTGCATCTTAAGATCTATACTGGATTCTCTCCTATTTTTACCACCTACTCTTTCCTAGGGAGGTTTCATCTACTTCTACTGCTTGATTTACCATTCCAGTGAAGGCCACATTTCTTAGTTCCAGATCTGAATATCCAATTGCTTATTGACCCTTTCTGCATTTCCTACAGTCTCTTTGCACTAATATATCTGAAACGTGGCTCTTCATCTTTCCCATTAGATTTTCTGCCACCTATGTTCCCTTTCTCATTGGCTGAAGCCCAAAACTTGCTTGTTGTTCTTCAAATCTCCCTCTCCCTTTAATATCCATCACTACTTTTTATTGATTCAACATTCGAAATAAATCTTATCGTGATCCTCTTGTCTCCATTCTTATCTCAGTGTAGGTCATGACTATTGTCTCCTTTAATTGATTTCTTTGCCTCCTACTTGCCCTTTGCTTAATCATTCACCAACAAGTACGCAGCACGATCTTTCTGAAACTAAAATTTGATAATGCTACTCCATTACTTAAAACCTTGCAATGAACTTAACTGCTCTAAGAATGAAATCCAGGTCTCTTAACACAACCTACAGGGTGAAATTTGTCCTTAAGTCTACCTCTTTTTTAGAGACCATTGCCTTCACACACACTGCATCGTCCTGCTGTGGTTACTTCTGTTAGTTCTTTGAACACACTATGTTTTTCCTGGCCTGCTGGCTTTTAAGTGTTCTTCATTATTCTTTATGCCTCATTAACTCCTCCTAATTCTTCATGTCTCCATAAGATGTCGTATTTGGGGGGAAAATTGCTCTAATGTCCCAATTTTAGATGCTCCTTCAGGTAATCGTATAGCTTGCTCCTGAAATTTAATTTTACTTGGGTAGATCTCCTCAACTAAAACCCAATAAAGGTAAAGCCCTTGCTTATTACATATCATTGTGTCCCCAGAGCCTAACCTAGTGCCTGGCATACAATAGGTACTTACTTTGTATTTTTAAAATGAGTGGTGTCTCAATACTGGTACAGCCAGTAGAGTTCTTAGGTGAGACTACTTTTTCTATGGCTTTGCATGTGTTGTCTGATCACTTTTGAGCATAACTTTATTTATCTGATACATTTTTAAGAAATTTGTAGATAATAGTATGAGCAAAACAGTTTCTTTTAAATCCAATTTCCATCAAGCAAATGACCAGACTAAAAGGAGCATGTAGCTAATAGGGACTCATGCCATGAAGCAGGTTGTATGAGAATAATGAACAACAAAAATTTCCTTGTTTCTTATCACTTAGTAGGATTCTCCATGCTCATGTCTCCTGATTAAAAATTAGCATGAGATCCAATAAAAAAAAAAGGAAGGAATCTGACTCAATTGTCTCCAATCAGATGCAAGTGAGAAATTACTTAAGACAATTTAGTCTATTTTTATGGTACATTCTATTTATCTTTTAAATGCGCTATTTTTAATTAATTTAAAATTTTATTCTGTTTTACTATTTTTTTACAGACAGAGTCTCACTATTTGCCCAGCCTGGGTTTGAACTCCTTGGATCAAGTGATCCTCCTGCCTCAGTCTTCTAAGTAGCTCAGGCTACAGCCTTATGCCACTGTGCCTGGTTTTTATTTTTAAAAACTATAGGTTTAGACTGAGACATGTTTTTGTAGCTGTAATTAAAGTCATGGACATTTTATCACCACAAGTTTAGAGTAGGAACTAGTTAGTTCATACAGATTTGCCTAGTTTCATGCCAGACACAAAAGAAAATACTAAAAGAAGGTAGCAAACATGCATTTCCCTTTTTGTTCATACCAATGTTATTTTTATTCTACACTAATAGAATATATTGTCATACTGGCAGTGCTGAAGCTTACTTTGGTCAGTGATATACACACATGGAGTGTCCTTTCTCGTTGATTCAAAGACTATTAAAATTCCAAGAAGTAGCCTCAGAAAGTAAACTTTCAGACTCTATGGTAGGCTCCCTCCCTTTTTTAGAAAGCACTCAAACCTATATGAGGGGATACTCCCCCAGAATGGAATTGTTTTTTGAAGAGTGGGCCACTTATAGTACAAACTTACTTTGCCAGGTTAGTGTTCTAGAAACCCATCAGTATCAGTGTATCAGCTAGTGTTGTGAGAGGCTGCATTTGGCTTCAGTGACATTTTTGGAGAGTTTTTAAACGTTTTTGCTCATTTCATGATGGAGGACTTACAAGTGCATCTGCCTACACTGCGTTGAGTGATCAGTAGTTTTTGACTAAAAATGATATGACCCCTTTGCCCTTCCCTCCCTATTCACATGATCTTACCCCGAGTGACTTATTTTTGTTTCCCTGGATGAAAAAAGTCCTCAAAGGGAAACATTTTCCAATGTAGAAGAGGTGAAACAAAACAATGGCAGAAGCACTAAAAGCCATCAAAATCGATGTGTTAAGAAGTATTTTGAACAGTGGACTATGCATCTTGACAAGTGTATTCTATAAAATGGAGAGTACTTTGAAGGTGACTGAAATTTAAACATGTAAGGAAAAATACCTGATTTTTAGTAACTAAATTCTGGTTTTTTTGCCCCCCCCCATATTTACTTTAAAACAGTAGTTCTCTGGCAGGATGGACACCTTGACAATATTGATTCTCCTAATCCATGAGCAAGAAATGTTTTTCTATTTGCTTATGTCATCTTTCCTTCTTTGAGCAGTGTTTTGTAGTTCTTGTTGTAAAGGCCTTTTACTTCTCTGGTTAGGTAGATGCCAAAGTATTTCGTGTGTGTGTGTGTGTGTGTGTGTGTGTGTGTGTGTGTGTGTGTGTGTGTGTATTGTGAATGGGATTTGCTTTTTGTTTGTTCTCTGCCTGCTTGTTGATGGTGTCTAGAAATACAACTGTCTCTTGCACATAGATTTTGTACCAAAACTTTAATAAAAGTAATTTATTAGGGAGACGAGTATTTTGACAGACTCCCTTGGGTTTTCAAGTTATAGAATCATATCGTCTGCAAAGAGGAATAGTTTAACTTCCTCTGTTCCTATATGGGTACCCCTGGTTTCCTTCTTTTGCCTGATTTCTCTGGCAAAGACTTCCAGCATTATGTTGAACAGGAGGGGTGAGAGTGGCATCCTTGTCTTGTTCCCGTTCTCAGGGGGAATGCTTCCAACTTTTGTCCATTGAGCAAAATGTTGGCTGTGGGTTTATCACAGATGGCTCTTACTGTTTTGAGGAATGTTCCTTCTATGCCTAGGTGTTCAAGAGTTTTTTATCAAGAAGGGATGTTGGATTTTGTTAAATGCTTTTTTTTACATCAAATGATATAAACAAGTGGTTCTTGTTTTTACATCTGTTAATGTATTGAATTATGTTTATGGTCTTGAGAATGTTGAACCAGCCCTGCATTCCAGGAATGAAGCCCAACTGGTTAATGGATTACCTCTGAGATGTGCAATGCAATACCCATCAAATTACCAGCATCATTTTTCTCGGACCTGGAAATAACAATGCAGAAATTTATATGAAAGCAGAAAAGAGCACAGATAGCCAAAACAATCTTCAACACAAGGAACAAAGCAGGAGGTAGCACACTTCCAGACATTAAACTTTATTATAAGGCTGCAGTAACCAAAGCAACCTAGTATTGGTACAAGAATAGACACATAGACTAACAGAACAGGACAGAGATTCTGTAAGCAAAAACATAGTCTCACGACCAACTCATCTTTGACAAAGTCACCAACAACAGTCACTGAGGAAAGGAGACCACATTTAGCAAATAGTGCTGGGAAAACCGGCTGACTGCATGCAGAAGAATGGAACTGGACCCCATCTATCATCATATAGAAAAATCAACTCAAAATAAATCAAAGACCTAAAAACAAACTTCCAATTATAACAATCCTAGAAGAAAACATAGGAAACACCCTTATGCACATTGGAGTAGGCAACAAATTCTTGACCAAGTGCCCAAAAGTGAATGCCATAAGAGACAAGATAGACAAGTGGGACTTCATAAAACTGAAAAGTGACTGGGTATGGTGGCTTATGCCTATAATCCCAGCACTTTGGGGGTTGAGAGGATGTCTGAGCCCATGGGTTTGAGATCAGCCCGGCTAACTTGGTGAGACCTCATCTCTGTAATAAATCAAAAAATTAGCCAGGCATGGTAGTTCCATCTGCTTAGAAAGCTGAGGTGGAAGGATCACCTGAGTCCAGCAGGTCGAGGCTGTGGTGGCCATGAGTGTGCCATCGCACTCCAGCCTGTGTGACAGAGTGAGACTCAGGCTCAAATAAAACAAAGCAAAACAAAACAAAAAAACTGAAAAGCTTATGAATAGCAAAATAAACCATCAAGAGAGTGGGTAGACAACCCACAAAATGGGAAAAATATTTGCTAATTATATATCTGAAAAAGACCTAGCATCCAGGATCTACAAGGTATTCAAACAAGCTGAAACGGGGGAAAAAACACCCTATTAAAAAGTAGGCAAAGACATGAATAGACACTTTTCAAAAGAAGACATATGAGCAGCCAACAGATACATGAAAAAATGCTCAGCCTCACTAATCATCAGAGAAATGTAAATCAAAACTGTAATGAAATACCATCTAACTCCAGTATGGCCATAATTAATAAATAAAAAAAACAACAGTCACTGGTGCAGGCGTAGAGAAAAAGGAATGCTTCTATACTTGGTGGGAGTGCAAACTGGTTCAACTTCTATGGAAAGCAGTGTGGCAATTCTTAAAGAACTAAAAATTGATGACCTTCCATACAATCCAGCTAGCCTTCTCCTGGGAATATGCTTGGAGGAACAGAAATCTTTCTACCAAAAAGACACTTGCACACATGGGTTTATAGTAGCACTATTCACAATAGCAAAAAATGGAAACAACCCTGTTGCCCACTAAAAGTAGATTGGATAAGGAAAATATGGTACACAAACGTGAGAGAGTATTACATAGCCATAAAGAAGAACAAAATCATGGGCTTCACAGCAATTTATATAAAGTAGGAGACCATAATACTTAGTGATCTATCACAGAAAAAGAGAACTGAATTCCATATGTTCTCAGTCATAAGTGGGACCTGAACATTGATCTGATTAAAACATTAGATCTCAAACTTTTTGGTTTTAGCGTTCCCTTTAATTTTTAAAATAGATTGATCACTCAAAAACGCTTGTTTATGTGATATCTAGCAATATTTATTTGTATTTGAAATCAAAACTAAGCACTTAAGAAGTATAAAGTATCCAACTACTCTTTTCATTATCTGTCAGTTATAATATTATTACATGTAATGTAAGCTCTTGAACATTTCTCTGTACATCTGTGAGACAATGAAAGTGCAAAGGAAAATGACATTTTAGTATTATTAAAAGATCTTTGACCTCATGGATTCTCTGAAAGTATCTTGGGGAAGCCTAGGACTGCATGGATCACACTTTGAGAAATACTGCTTTAATATATTACCACCTGTCACTCTCCCAAACATTGTAAACTCTTCTACATTTTCATAGCTTTATGAACATAATTTGTTTAAAAAACAGTGAAAACTATTTCTCAAAGTAACACCTCTGACGTTAATAGGCATACTATGTAAATATACCTCTCTAGGCAATTAGGTCGAAGAAAAACTCAAGTATGCAAAACTTAAAACCCTGATGTGTTGCAAGACTTCTCAGAACCTTTATTATGATAATTTGCATTGATATTGTTCAAGTATAAAATGTCATGTTCAATGTTCTAGGCATTTACTTTATTTGTCTGAACCTTTACAGACTATCTTATGCGAAAAGTGATATAAAGCATGCAATAATTTGCAATGAATAAAATGTTGTCATTTTATGTTTCAAATATGGAGCCTCTCAGATTGATTATTTAACCACTTTAAATATAAAAATCTAGATATTATACCTATACACTTTTGTTTATTGATTATGAATACACTTGCATTTTGTGCATTAATCAGCTTCCCATTTTGAAATTTCTCCGGCAACTCATTTCAGCACCTCTAATAATTCACCGATTTCAGTCTCTAATAATTTCATTACTCTCTACACCTACCAACACTGTTGAAATGCTAAAGCCTTGTGATTAAAGGCTACAGTTGCTCTTTTCATCCATTATCCTTGAGTTTGCTTTTAATAACACTGTGACTTGGAGGTGGAGAAGCGTTGAGAGGAACGGGATAGATGCATCCTGACAACAGGTAGGCTTTCTCTTCCCCCTCGATTACACTCTACCTTGTGAGCCTTTTTCAGATAAGCAGATTCTAGATACTCAATGAGATGTAGAAGAAATACCATTATCTGCCTTCTCAAGAACACTTCTCATCTTCAATACTTAGAAAAACGACTTTAGCCAGAGGGAAATGATCATATGAATTTGAGTAAAACTCAAGGCAGAATTTTGGAAAACAAGTCTCTCTCTCTTTCTTTATCCTCCCTTCTCTCTCTCTCTCTCTTTCTCCCTCTTTCTCTCTATAAATCTCCTAAAGTTTTGCAGGATTTTTTTTGTTGTTGTTGAGTTGGAGTCTCACTCTGTCGCCCAGACTGGAGTGCAGTGGCCACTCCCGGCCACCGCAGCCTCGACCCACTGGGCTCTGGCGATCCTTCCGTCTCAGCCTTCCGAGTAGCCGGAGTTACAGGCATGCGCTACCACGCCCGGCTGATTTTTTTGATTTATTGTAGAGATGAGGTCTCGCTGCCCAGGCGGTTCTCGAACTCGTGGGCTCAGGCAATCCACTCACCTCAGCTTCCCAAAGGCGCGGGATTACAGGCTGAGCCATTGAGCCCGGCTGGTTTTTTTTTTTTAATCATTATTTTTTATTATGATATTGTGGGGTACAGTTAAGGGTTAGGTATACAAATATGCTTCGTTCAGGCACCCTTGTTGATAAGAGGTGTCTCCCCATCCCCAGACAGATATTTACTACCGTTAATTCCATCTCCCTTCCCCTCCCCAAGGCTTAACATTTTGCAGGATTTTAAATATCTTCTGATTCAAGTGGATTTGAGAAATTCTTGGTTAGACAAACCTAAGTAGGCCCACTTGCTATGAGACATCTCAGAGCTAATCACTTGACAGTGTGTTTTGCCGGTCGCTGAGATGCTTGTAGAATGTACATAATGTCCAAATACAGCTTATCATGTAAAATTTAATAGGATTGTATCTCAAACTAGACTGCTGCAGAATATCTTTTGGAAAGAACTGTTGTAGATATTAGTGGGTATTTTATAGTCGGTAAAACATAGGGCAATTGTGTACTTTGTTGCTTGCTTTTAATTTCCTGCCCTGTTAGAAATAGATTTTTAGGCCAGGTAATGTGTCTCATGCCTGCAATCCCAGTGCTTTGGGAGGCTGAGGTGGGAGCATTGCTTGAGCCCAAGAGTACAAGACTAGTTGGCACCATAGCAAAACCTCATTTCTACAAGAAAAATAAAATAAAATAAAATAATTAGTTTGGCATGGTGGTGTGACCCTGTAGTCCCAGCATCTCTGGAGGACGAGGCAGAAAAGGATATTGCCTGAGTCCAGGAGATTGAGGCTGCCGTGAGCTGTGATTGTCATGATTATGCCACTGAACTCAAGTCTGGGCAACACAGTAAGACACTGACTTAAAAAAATTAATTATTTCATTATGAGTAGAAAGGTACTAGAAAAACTGTTGCTTTGATTCATGAATATTTGAGCATATTACAAAGATGAGAAAGGAGGGAGTGGTCTAGGTTTTCAAGTAAAGTAATTGTATGATAATTAAATTCAAAAGAAAATACTCTATTTATACTCGACATAAGCCTAAAATCAGCTTGATGAATCAACACCCACTAGAAACTTAGCTAAAGAGTGACCAGCATTGACCATTGAATTGAATGTGCACTGGATGATTTTCAGTTGGTGAGAGAGGCTGGTCCTCTTTCACAGCATCTATAAACAGGGCCAGAATCGAGCCGACTGGAGCCAGAGAACATGCTAGGGTGCTTCATATTCAATACACAGTCCTATAAAGAGAAGAAAAATGAGCCTTGTCCAAAACTCTTACCTCAGCACCCACTGGCAAAAATAAAATGTAAGCTGGGGACCAAGTCTCTTTGAAGCTGATTTTTTAAAAACTCTCTAACAGGCCTCTGGTGGTTACAGATATTGATCGTCAGAAAGTAATCTGTTCAGGTTTGGGGGCATGCCAGTACAAATTGTGGAATGCATTCCTTCCTCTCCAAGGACATGTTGAGCTTTTTACATTGTCCATACTGGTTCACTTGTCAGCTGTCTATTCTATTTGACATGAATTATTTTCTATCTTTTGTGGATGTGCAATTAAATATATTTTAAAAATAAGAAATTTTATTAACATAGAATCTTTAGCTCGAGTCAAAACAGTCTTTTCATCTTTTTTAACCCTCATTTTTCTTCCATAATCATTATTTGATTCCCTCTGGCTGCCTGCTACTTATTTGTAGTAGGACCATTCATCCATTGAGACCTTTCCATCTGTCACACAGCTTTGCTTTTTTCCCCCAGAAGCTTTATTCTCCTACTGTGCCGTGTTTACTTTTTTTTCTTTTTCTTTCTCTTCCCCCCCCCCCCCCTTTTGTCTACTAGTTGGATTGAACACTTTTGTGCAGGTTTAAAAAAAAAATCCTTTTTGTTATTTTTAAGTTTATCACAGGAAAATAATGTTGAATTAAATAAAAGTGACACTTGGAAGGGGCATGTTTGCTGATCTTTAAAGACTGATACATCTTTTTAAAATTTCATATTTCATTATTCTGATATACAAAGGTAGACTTGGAGTAGATCCAGAGCATTCCAATATTCTGATTGTTAAGTGAAATATAGTAGGAATTGCTTCAACCAGAATTTGCATATGTGGAAGGAGTGATGCCGACATTTTACTCTCCATGTGTCCACTTATATATTTGTTAAGTGTAGATGCTGATTAGAGGCTTATTTACTGTGAATTTCAATGGCTAAAAATCCTTAAGCATAACGACTTACTTTCAGGATCTCACTTTACCTCAGAGATTACCATCAAGCTCTATTAAAAGTTAGATGTTTTCTGACTGGAGAACAGATCCCAGTGATAGAAAAGTAAATGCAAGTAGTTATAAAATATTAAGTTATGAAAAAGTCTCTATTTTGCTTATATTATTGGCCAAATTTTTTACTATGCTATTGTATAGTCTTAAAAGAGAAGGTTATTTCCTTATTGATGAACACGTTGAGAGCGATAGCCCAGATTTTTGAATGTTTTCTAGAACAAACTCAAGGTGATAAAAATAAAGAATTTACATTAATAAATGCAAATGAATTTTTTGCATCCTTAGAAGAATATTAACTTTTTGTTTATGACCTAATACTTTGAATTTTAATCTTGAATGATGTGAAATATGTCTTTTCAAAATAGTTTGTAATACTCTGCTAATGAATTCCTCAGTGGCACAGGAAGTATTCAAGTTTGTGTCATGGGCTGGAAGGCATTGCTTTAATTTAATATCCAAGTTTTCTAATTATAATGGTTTGGAAATCAGAGCCAAATGAGAAGCCTGTTATGCCCATTCAACTAAAAAATAATTTAGTTTTCTTTTTGAGGCGTGCAGATGACCAAGTACACATGTATCAAACCTCTGCTGTTGGTTTGGTGCTGAACTCATGTGAGTAAGGGGGTATGTGTTAAGGGTCAGCTTCTCCCATCAAGGGGCTTAAAGTCTGCTGAGGAAGAGAGAATACAGTATTGACTTCACTTAAAGCATTCACTGTGGCACAGAACATACAGAATATGATTACTGAGATATGATACATTATGCTCTGAGCACACTTGGTTAGGGTCAGGAAATAGAAAATTATGCAAGTATTTTAAAACAAGATTTTAAGTAGATCAGGGACATATCAAGGGATAGAACAGAAGGTTGATATTAGCAATCAGGAAAGTAGCATGTAGAGATGTATGCAGAAGTTCAGAAGAGAAGTATGCAGGACAGGACTTTTTTGTGGGCATCTGGGAAGGTCTGAGATGTGGATAAAAGTTACAACTAAAAGCATTAATAATTATTGACAGCTTACTTTCTCAGTCCCTGAACAACCAAAGACAATGGGTCAGAGTCCTTGACTATAAGACTATATATAAAAAATAGTGATATTGTAGCCCCAAAGGCAATAAAAGATATACTGAATTGTTTTTTCTTGAGTTATGATAAAGAATTCTGCTATCAGAACAAGCTTTGCATGGAGAACAATATACAAGCTGGATGAAATGCAAAAAGTAGCCATATGAAGGCATTGCAGAGAAGCCAAAAGAGGCAGAGTTTGAAGGGCTAATGTCTTAAGAAAAAGAAAAATATATTGTGGTGAAATTGACATTGGGTAACACTTCTCATTGACAGATTTGCAGATTCCTAAATTTAGTAAGAGTGAAGTCCTTGAAGTCAAGGCAAGTAAGCAGAGTTTTTGTTTATTTGGGTTTTTTTTTGTTGATTTTTACAATGCTAGGGAGACAAAAATTGAAGGTTAAGTCTTGCAGAGAAGGAGCTGCCCCCCCCCCCAGGTTTCAAACTGAGAACACAGAAGGGCTGTGTTGTAAGGGCCAATTAAAAATACAATAGCCCTCACAAATTCTGAAGCCTAGTCTCAGATCATCTTAACTCCGAGCAAGCAAACGATAATCTGTCCATCATCGTGTATATGTACCACATTTTTAAAATCCAGTCCTCTTTGGATGGGCAGCATGGTTGTTTCCAGGTTCTTGCTATTGTGAACAAAGCTGACATAAACATACGTGTGCAGGTATCTTTTTTATAGAGTGATTTGAGTTCTTCAGGGTATAT
>NW_007245930.1:221462-292946 GCF_000164805.1 Carlito syrichta
ACTGACGGTACTGGGAAACTATGGGGGGGAGGGGGATGGGATTAGCAGTAGCAAATATCTGTCTGGGGATGGGAAAACACCTCTTATCGACAGGGTGCCTGAATGAAACGTAATTGTACACCTAACCCTTAACTGTACCCCACAAAACCATAATAAAAAATATTGATTAATAAAAAAAAAGGAAAAAAAGAGATAATCTGTCCTACTCCAATTGCATACTTGGAGAAAATATTATAACTTCATCCAGAGCCTTTAAATCTTCATATTCTATATTTAGAACCCAATCTTAAAAAGTTACCATGCATGCTAGGAGATAGGAACAAATGAACAAAGTCTCAGAAAGAAAAAAAACAAAAGAAAGAGGTCTACATGAAATACAAAAATTTGGACACTGAACCTAAAGATATCTTTGAATAACAGTTTTAAGAGAAATAAAAATCTGATATACTTCACACAAAACAAAATTAGTAAATAAAAATCACACCAATATTCTAGAATTAGAAAATAAAATTAGTGAAGTTAATAACTCAAAATGTCTTAGCATATAGACATAGCTAAATGAGAGACTAATGAACTGGAAGATAGATCAGCAAAAATTATCAAAACTGATGGCAGAGTTTTCATGGGAAAACTAGATAAGATACATAAAACCATTATTTTTAGATATTGGGAAATAGGTACAGAATTTTGACTACTGAGAGAATGAAAACAAATTATCTAAGCTCTACAATTACTCTAGCTTTCTGCATGAAGGTAATTTTGATCCATAGCACAGAAGGGTAAACAAAACAAGTAGTAATTTCTCTGAGTGAAAAAACAGTCACTAGAGAATGGAAAGACGAGGTTGCTAGAATTTACAGAGCAAAGTATGAGTTAAGAACTATGTAAGAGAAATAGTTTAGAAATCAAGATGGTCCAGTAGAAATCTGTGCATGCAATGAAAAAATGCACAAACTTGAATAAAAACAAATTCCAAGGTAAAACTTAAAACCAAAAAAATGTTAGACTTCATATAAGCCTGTGAATTGTTTAAGTTCCCAACAGTCAGTATAAAGTGACATTATTGAAATCATGGTATTGAAATCATGAGGAATTGAGACCCACTAAATAGCTTCAAATGATCAGATTGAGTCACAAGTAACTTAACTGCTATCTAAAACAAAGTCCAAAATTTAAAGAGAATAAAGCGAAATCTAGCACTCAACAATATATAGCTCATGAGGTATGACATCAAGCTACTAGACATGAGAAGTGAGGGATGTGTAATTTTGAAAAGATCAAACAGAATGATTAGAAATGAAAAATACACAATCTGAACCACAACTTTCAAGGGATGGGATTAACATATTAGACACAGGAAGAAAGAAAAAGTTCAGTGAACTTAATGGCATAACAATATAAAGTATCCAAAATAAAGCACAAAGAATAGACAAAATGATTATTTAAGAATTTTATATTATTGAAACACTCTGAAGAAAGCATATTTTCAACCTTCGAGCAACCACTTTGAAAATGAGGTATAGCAACTAGCCAATAGTATAGATAAAATGAAATTATAAAAAATAGTCAAATAAAAGAAACAAAGGAATGAAGGAATAAAAACAGATGGGATACATAGAAAATAAAATATTTATTTGCATATTAAATGTAAATGGCTAAACAACCCAGTTAAAAGGCAGGAATATCTCAGAGTAGATAAAAATTTAAGACCCGTTCATAAATTGGAAAACATTAAAAAAGCTCTGTTGTAATCATAAAAAATAGAAAAATAGACAAAGTCATCAGAGATAAAGAGAAATATTTCATAAAATACAGACTCACCAAGGAGACATAACAATTTTGTGTGTCTGTGCCCATTTTTGCTTCAAAATACATAAAGCAAAAGTCAATAGAATTATAAGGAGATACACACAAATTCATGATTGATTTATAGCACAAATACTAAGAAAATTAATGAGTATGTAGACAATTTAAAAAAGATATTAATCATTTGACCTAATTGATAGTTATAGGACACTACAGCCAACAACAGTAGAGTACATATTTTATACCATATGCCAGACCATAGAAAAAATCTCACTGAAATTACACAGAGTATGGTCTCTGCCCATAATATATTTCAATGAAAACAAAACTAGGAAAAGGTGAGCATTTTATAAACATTTATAAATTAAACACTTATAAATAAACAATGGGTTCAAAAAATCTCAAGGGAAATTAGAAAATATTTTGAACTAAATATAAAGTACAGCATATCAAAATTTGTATGCTGTAACTTAAGCAACACTTATAGAGAAATTTATAGGTTTAAATGCCTAAGTTAGAAAACAAGAGGTGATTTTTCTTTTTAAGAAACTTACCCATGGCAGGTCATTCTGCCACGAATCTTCCTTTTTCCTCCTCTTCTTCTCACTAATAAACTCTGTTTTAAAACTTAAAAAAGCAAAAACAAGAAAGGCTTGATAAACTCAAACTTCACCTGCATGTGACTTACTTATATAGTAAATCTTCACTTGTACCTCACAACTCTAAAATAAAAATATTAAAAAGGAAAATAGATAAAACAATTTAAAAAATAAAGCCTTGATTAACTAAATTTTTTTAAAAAAAACAGGAAAAATGTTAAACATAAAATAAGTAAAAGAATAAAATCATACATGTAAAATCTGAAATTTTTGCAATCTAAGAACAGGACAGCACTTTTTAAACCAAACTAAGGCATTTATAAAACTAAAAATAGTGGGAATATTGAACTGTGTATTAACTAAGGTTTAGTATACTCAACTGTTATACCTAACAGCTCTACTCCTAAATGTACACAGTTCCATGATGCATAGATATGTGTACCAAGAACATGGAAAAGAACATTTATAAAAGACGTTCTTTGTATTAGCTGTTGACTGGAAACAACTCAAATGTTTATCTGTAGCATAGATAAATACATTCTGATGTATTCAAACACAACAATACAGTACAACAATGAAAATTAGCAAACTACTACTCCATATAAAAATATGAATGAACCTCACAAACATGATATTGAACAAAACAAGTTAGACACAAAAAGAATAAGAATTCCATTTATAGGACGTTTACAAATAGAAGAATTGTCTGTGGTGATGGAAATCAGAATAATAGTTCTTGCAGAGAGTAGTGGTGAGGCAATAGCATAGGACAACATCAAGACTCCTGGCAATTTTTATTTCTTGCTCTATGTAGTGGATGCATGGGTATATTCATTTAGAAATAGTTAACCAAGATATATTCTTATGATCTGTGCAATTCACTGAATGTAATCAGTATTCTACTTTATAAAAAGCTTACTTATGAAAGAAAGAAAATATATATTAATATGTTTCAGGAGTGATAGAAAGGTACAGATATTAGCAGGGAATAGATACATCATCATGGAAGAAGTAATGCTTTGGCTAGTTCCTGAAGAAAGAGTACAAGATGTCAGCAGTGGAGATTGGGCTTGAAGCACATTGGAAAACAGTGATGGTATCGGGCCAGGAATGCCAGCTTAAAGATTTAGATTCTATATGCATAAGAGTACAAATTATTATAGAGTGTTATGCCCAAGTAGGAGTAGATCATGAAGGGAGGGCTGCATACACAATGGAGACAAAGAAGTCTTACAGAACATTTTACAATGGTGCAAACACAATAGCTTTGTAATGTTGATTATACTAAATTTAATACATGCAAATAATCATTGATTTATGTCCTGTGCAGTTCATTGGTATTTGTTCTTAGAAATCACCTTTCACTCTTGCTTGTTTTTTAATGATCTAAAAGTACTTCCTCATGGTTTCTTCTTGACACAGTGGACATGTCTTTGAGAATTAAGAATCTTAAAAAACACCCACAAGGACATGGCTAACATCTAAGATCTTCAGACCATAGCTTGAATGCCACTGCTAGTAGCAACTGGGTAGTTTTCCAGGTAGCCACCTATCATGTCAATTTAATTGCTGTGATTTTTGTCATTGTCTCTTGAGTGTATAGAAACCTATAACAGAGGAAAAATAGAAACTGCTCTAAATGATATAGTTGTCCTAGAGCAGATAAATTTAGATGCACATTGCCTGGGAGTAGAGTTTTGTTAATGAAATGTTGATTGATTTGGCTAAGAGGTATGCTGCTTTCTGAGAGTATTTGTGTAATTGTTATAAGATGCCAGCAGACATAGTAGGGGGATATATGAATTTTTAAATAATGAGACTATAAAAAGTTATAGACATGAACAATACCCAGGAAGCAGGCAAAAGATGGCAATATTCCAGTAGACGTTGTTTTCCTAAGTCTCAACATCCCTACATGAAAGTATACAAACTTATAAGGACGAGGACTCATCACATCCTTTAAAGAGCCAACTCAGTCTTTCTAAGCATGGATGAAGACTTTGGTCAATCTTCCTGATCATGTATAACAATAGTCCAAACATAATCCTGATAAAATTCTGTAGGCTGTATTGAATCAGAAATCAGTTGTAGGAATTGAAGGAATTTGACCATCCCAAGTAGGATTTGACTTCAGACCTAAAGTCTTGTACCCACAAACAACCATGAATTATCCGCAATGCGAAAACACAGTTGGTTGAACAGGTGACTTATTCCTGCCCATTATGACAGATTCATCTGCTTGTCTAAGTAAGTAGGAGAACAGTTGTCACATAGAAGGCACACAATGAGGATTTGTTAAATGATTGAACAAATCTGTAGCAGGATCATGGAATATGTCTTCTTGGGAAGGAAACTTGAGGACAGGCAGTATTTCATCTCTTCTTCCAGTATAAGGCCATGAATTTAGATAGGTAAAGATACTATACTAGCATATAAGAGAGAAAAACCTATACTTATTATTTTTGTGACCATGGCTGACAATTTCAGAAGATTTGCCACCTGAGCGGGAATAGAGCTCTTCACAGGCATCAAGAAGAGTGTAGTTTGCAATGGAAACAAGAAAAATTTAAAGTAACATTAAAAAAAGAAAAAAATAAATAATTCCAAACAGAATTTTAAAGACCTGAATGTTAGTTTAATAAAATCAACAAATAAAGAATTATGAAGTCACAGAAGCAATTATGAACTAGTTATATGATTACCTATTAAAAATTATGAGACTGTGTCAATAAGTACCCAGTAATTCTAAGGAAGAAGCAACATAGTAAAGGATCAGGAAACAGAATTATCCCAGTATTTACACAAATATGTGTACACATGCAACAATATGTATACTTACATAAGTCACATATGTGCTTATGCACAATACATATATGTAATAGTCATTCTTATTTTATAAATCTAAAATGCTAAAAATATAGCAATAAAACTATTGGTGTCACTGACATTGAATGGATTATACTTATGATTAAGTAGATCACAGAAACTTGATTACACAAAATCTAATTAGTAGCATTTCACAGCAAGAAAGTATGTTTGTGTATGTGTGTGTGAATCCACAGGTCTAAGGTGGAAGTAAATAGAAATTATTTGAGACAGAAATAGAAGTGAAGCAGTTATAGGCATTTAATTTGACAGCCTGGTCAAAAGAAGGGTGTGCCTTAAAGTTTCCTGTTATCACAAATAAGACTGATCTAAAGGCAGAGTCAGTGAAGAAGAACAGCCCTATTTGTTATATACCAGTAATCTAAAATACATTTGATGTGTTTTCACTCTCATAATTTGTCATAAAGGTGAGGAAGCATTGTGATAAATTATACTGTTTTGTACAAAAACGTATACATAAAGTAGAAGAGATGTCAACCTTGAGAGAAAATGATATTTTTATATTAGAATTTTAAATAGTTACATAAATGCATAGCCAAATATGCTCACCATACAATTTCAGTCAGTAGATTTCAAAGATTTCAGAGAAATATGGCTGTAATTCCATGTTCAGGGTCTCTAAAGATGAATACTGCTAAAAAATGATGGAGGTTTAAAAAAAGGAATTTTGACTTATAATTTTAAAAGCTATAGTGACACAGGAAAGAGACATGGGTTCTATCAGTGTGCAACACCATGTGTTAGCCACACCCAGGAAACATATTAATAACAGTGCAAGATGTGGAATAAGGAGTTTATAACCAAGAATGAGTGCAAATGAATAACACATTTGTGACAGCAGTGTAAGTACTATGAATCACAATCTTCATAGAAAACTGGTAAGAAAAAAGTGGGCCCTGGAGAGCAAAATTTAGGGCAAGAAGAGGAATAGGCCCACTGCCTTTGGTAAAATGTATTATGAACAAAAAGTAATTACTCAATTCCTCTGTTGCTTGCTGTGCTTTTTCAAAGAAAAAGTTCTTTTTACAAAAGAAATTACAGCTCATATATGAACTATAATTAATTAAGAACTAATTAAAAAGGGTCACTTCTATGGGGAGAGGGTTAGGAATCATGAAGAATGATAGTACTGAATATGCTTAAGTAGGGAAAGGTAAAATTTAAGGATAGTATTATAGTTTTCAAAATTTTGAAGATCAGCCATGCAAAAATGTAGTCTATTCATAGTAAACTTTATAATATAATAGACTGCCAAGTAGACAGACTTTGATTGTATAAAAGGCAGTGATTTATTAATGCTGGAAAGGATTTTCCACTATGCAAGTAAGGTCTCCTCTAGTAGAAGTCTTATAGCAGCCATTTAAACAGGCAAAAAAAGGATTCAAGGAGGAAAGCCAGGGCTGCAAACACATTATGGAAGACATGATACCTGTTAAGATCCTTTTCTTTTCTCCTATTTGAGGATATCATGAGGTTAGATGATATCACAGTGACAAGTCAGTCTGGACAACAGAGCTAGAGTTAATGGCTTAATTAACTGAACCCAGAGGTCAGACACACGAAGATGACTGAGGGTCTAGATAACCAATCCCAGACTGCAGTTTTCAAAACTGACTAACAGAAGGATGGACACATGAGGGAAAGACCAGCATTGGGCAGAAGTCTAGGTGACTTCAAGAGCTCTTGCTGAATTGAGACATTCAAGAGTGGATTCTTGCCTTCTTACATAGGGTGGAAGAAGCATCTTGCCTTCCTACATAGGGTGGAAGAAGCATTAAATACTAATTGGGAAGGAAGTATAAAATGGATGAAATATTTTACTTGGTCCAGAGACTGAAGCAAGTGTTGGAGACGTGCATTCTTTCATTCTCCAAGAGAAGTTCAGTGAAAGTTACAATAAAATCAAGCAATAAATTTACAGATGATTAAGTAAATATAGCATATACCAATTGCAAGTCATGTATGGAATACTAATACCTAAATAACCCAGTTTTACCATATGTATTCCAATAGCTAATATTTATTGAGCACTTGTGAATATTTTGTATATATTAAGGCATTTACATGAACCATCTCTCACAATTTTATCTTACCTTAACTCCATGAAGTAGAAACAATTATTATCATAATTTTACAAATAAGGATACAAAGACCTAAGCTAAGTAATTTGCCTAAGAGTAGTGCCCCAGAGTGGTACAATCAGGATTTATATCCCAATTAGTCTGTTACCATAGCCCTCATCCTTAACCTGTAGATGATAGTGTGAGTGTATTACTGATCTTGTGGGAAATCAAACAACTCTGAATTGTAGCTCTGGGAAACAAAGAAATGGAAACCTACTCAAGATGGTCCGTGTGTCTTTTAGGAGGTTGGCAGTCAAATGTGGCACCAAACTCTGGATCCAATCAAATGTTTGGTACTGTCCAACCTTCCATATGGTTGGGAGGTCTGGATCTGTCACAGATGTCGCCGGCAGCTTCCTGCATCACCTGCAAGACATATGTGACAAAAACGGGAAAGCAGGATTACTAAAAGTGTGCCCCCAGCTGGGCCTGTAACTGAAGGGAAGATCAGCACAGCAGCAAGCATGGGATCTGAGCAAACCTGGGGGATGGTTCCCTTTAAGGCCCTGAGTCAGCTGCTCAACAGTGAGCTGAAATGGGGGCATTGTGAGTAGGGGTAGGCAGGGCTGGCAAAAGAAAGACTCCAAGGACACATTGAATCACAACTTCGAACAATGTGGCATGGCTGTGCAAACAACATCAGACAGGCCAAACTTACATGTAAAAAATCAAAGTCTGAGTGACTCTTTTTGGGCAAATGTGTCTGGCAGCCTACAAGGAGGAAAGGCAGGGCTGCAAGTACAATATGCTCTACAGACAGAGGAGAGAGTCCCAGCCCAAAGACAGCTTCCATGTGTATGAAGTGTGGAAAATCTGAGACGTGCACTGGGCTCTTCAGCCACATTCTCACCCTTGGAAAGCAATCAGCCAGCAGAAAAATCTCCAATTTAAATGACAGCAAAATGTATGCTTGGAGTTATCTGACCAAATTAGCAACTGAGATATTCTAGGGACTTAATTTGCACATTGAGTTTTAATAGTATTATATTTGTATAGCAGATTATATAACCAAAAATGTTAATGGGAAAATGATTTTATTTGACTGGGAAATTGGCACCCCGACTAATTGTCTGAAAAGAAGCCAATTTTAAAATTCAGATGCTATTTGAATGAACTGGTATTGGCTGAATTAGGATTTATTGTGTAAAATATGCAGTTTTTAAAAATAGCCTAAGGAAAGAAAAAAAGGACTCAATGAACGGAGTTTGTGTACTTCACCGTGTTCTGGGTTTAGGTTTTGGGCTGGTACAAACAAGAACATCATAAAGAATAAGGGGGTGAGGGTAAGGGTGAAAGATGAATAAATGGCTAGAACTGAACATGTAATACAAATGTGGATATGGTCAGAGTAAATAGAATTCGGTGTCATCTGTCTGTGATTTAGCCAGATAACAACCCTTTACTAAAAGATGTGATTACCTTTTTATAAATAACTTGGAGTTTTATGTGCCTATTTCATCCAGATTAGGGTAAAGCGCCACACATGTTCAGGAATGACCACGTTTTAGTACGCTCTTTGGAGTGCTTGACATATTAAGAAAGTTGTAAGCTTGCAATTAATTGTGACAATAATTTTTCTCATCATGAAATTTATTAACCGTGACTAGCCAAGACTACATAAGGAATAATATTAGGTGGCAATTATTTTTATAAAAGAAACCTTTATAAATAATAAACTTTTTATTGTTTTGAAAAATCTTTCTTTGCTGGTTGTAGTGATCTTGATATTCTGGCTACCCCTCATCTCTTCCTGAAGAAGCTTAGAGCTTCTTAATACCAGGTGAAATCGGTCCGTTCATTTATTGCTTGCCTTCAGTTTACGGAAAGCACAAGTCTTCTTTAGAAAAACCAGGCCTTTTCCTTTCTACCCCACCCCCTACCAGCTCCACACGTTAAGACAACATCTTCAAGTTGCCGTAGACCAACTGTGAGTGTTAAATGAATATCTTTGACAGGAGCTAAGTCTTTTGGGCATTGAAATAAGGTTTTCCTACTCTCTTGGCATGTAAAGATTGAGAGTGTGCTTTGACACCAGTAGCAGAGGATGTGAGCAAAGCAACTTTCAGAGCATCAGAAGTGTCAGCAGAAGGAAAAATCAGCACAAGTAGAAAGCATCAAGGTAATTTCCCCACCTATAGTATTCCTTGAAGTCAGTCAGCTGATTGCCACTTTTGGTGGATGAAGCCTCCTTCTCTATTGTTAAATGCCACATAAACTCACTGTCAGCCTCCAGGGCTGCTTACTTCTCTTATACAGAAAGAAACACAGAGGTACAAACAAAAATGGCAATGTAGGGAGCTAAAATAAAATTTTTAAAAAATAATATTTCATACTTCACTCATAAGTATATATTTGGAGCACATCTCTCCTGAATATCATATGGTCAGAATATCTACTACGTTTAATTCAGTTTCTTCAAGAGATGAAACAATCCATTCCTATGCGGATAAGGTTTTCTCCTAATTATCTGGTGTTTTTATTTTAGATTTGGAACTGAAAACTATGATTGTATTTCTGCATTACAAATATAGTAAACATTTCCTTACTAATACTAAAGTTTCTTAAACCTTAAATTAATATATACTGTAAGTGAATACAACTATACCTATTATAAGATGAGAGCTGGTGAATTTTTTTAATCATACACGTCCATGTATTCAGTACCCAGATGAAGAAACAGAAAATTACTCATGCTAAGTTTTTCAATAGTTGCATTTTCCAAATGCTTTTTATTCCTGTGGCTTTTCAAATTTTGGGGAAAAAAAACTCACCACCTTAGAGTGGCAACACCTGTACTCAAACATCTATTTCCTCAATGCATTTCCTAATAGCATCATCAAATAATTTTCATTAATGTTTAATTCATTGCACATAGCAACCTGTATAACTATAGTAAAGGACATAAATTAGCATTACAGAGTATGAACATTTGCTACATGGCAAAACTGTTTCTTTTGGCAACCATTTTGCATTTTTAAAGCCACAAGCACCCTGCTTAACAGAACTCCAAACAGAGGAGCAGCAAAATAGGAGGAAGGTGCTGTGAGTAAATGGAGGAGGGCTGAGGGGTTAAAATCGTTGCTGGGTGATTTCACCACTGCTGCCCCATATTCATACTCTCGGTAAATGAATGAGGAGAGCCCCATGTGGGATTACAAACTTGCTGGGAATGGATGAGAAACCTTCTGCTCTGCTGGAGTTTGTAAGTAGTTTCTAAGGGCTGATTTCTGCACAAGTGAAATTGATTGGATTGTTTTATTTTTCTTCTGGCAAGAAATGTTTTTCATCTCTGCATATCCCTCTCCCTGTTCTCTTGGGTTGGCTTGATGACAAAACCTTCTACAAGACCCAGAAACAAGCCATCTCTTCTGTGAAGCCTTCTTGATTACACTGCCTCAGCCCTGCCCCTTCTTGAACTGTGTGGTATTGTCCTCCCCAATAACTTGGACAATACCTTAGAGCTTCTTATAGTAAACTTTCTCAGTCTCTGCTACTTACTTATTCCCTAGGTTGTGAGCTCCTAGAGGACACAGCCTGTACCTTTTCAACTTGGTGTGTTGCTGTCCTGGTTGCTTTACTTATTCCTCCACTGCCTCTAATCTGGATGTAAACAGAAACTCATTTCCAGGTGTGAAAGGTTGTAGGCAGATTTTTTGCAGGTGAGGGTGAGACCACTGTAGGCCACCATCATCTGGAGTTCCCTATCATTAAGCAGAGTTGTTTCTGGAGACTGAACTTCTAATTGTGGAACCCACAACTCACTGCTGAGCTGGAGATGAACACCCACCTCCCCAGACTGTCTTGTTAAGCATCATAATGAAAGAAATGAGATAGCATTCATTATTAAAGTATCTTCTAAAAAACTGCTATTCTAGGGGGAAAAAAATGTGTGACTCTTGCAAGGAAAGAGTAAGATAAAAGCTCATGCCCCATAATTGACACTTAATGGACAAACACTTCTTTTTCTTTTACTTTCTTTTAAAAAAATTTAATCGACAAGCTCTTCTTCCTTTTACTTCCTTTTTCCAAATAAAAAGTACGCAACAAGAATAACGCAAACTATAACTTCTAACCCTATTAATATTAGTGAATAAGAAGAAAAGGGGAAAAGTGGCTGAAGTCCATTGCCCTTTCTTGGAGTCTGGGTGACTCCATTTTTTTCTCCTCTTTCCTGAAGTCAGAGGTGCTTTTACCTTTCTTTATACATCTACCTTTTAAAACGTTATATTCCAGAAGATAAACTGACAAAGATGAAAATCACTGATCATCATGATGTATTGAAATTTCATTAGTAACTCCTTTTTTTTTTACTATTTGTAAATACGGTGAAACATTCCATGCAATTTGAATATATTGATATGAATATATATGAAGTCATTGAAAACACTGACTTTTCAGAACCAGAAGTGTCATATACAAGTCAGACTGCTTAGGTTTAATTCTGACTTCCAGTCAAAATGCATTTGCTTTTGCACAAGTTATTTAAACTTTTATCTATAAAATTGGGGGAATAAAATCCATCTCTTAGGTTGTAGTGAGAATTAAATATTTCAATATATATAAAGCTCTTATAACAGTGTATGGAACATGACAAATGTTCCATAAGTATTATGCAACTATTATTGTATTATATCTGATATGCTAGTACTAACAATAAGAATTTAAAACAAAAGGGACAAGAGACATCAAAATTGAATATTTGAGTGTAACGAATATGAGTGGATCTACCTGTTTTTTTAAAAAAATATATCTATATTTAACTTAAATAAAAACAGAGTCACACTTTGTTGTCCCAGACTGTTCTCAAACTCTTGGCCTCAAGCACTCCTCTTGTCTTGGCCTCCCAAAGAGTTGGGATAACAGGCATGAACCACCACACCTGACTGTATCTATCTGCTGTTAACAGCTAGTTTTTTAAAATTCTTGAATCATATTAAACAAAAAAGGGTTTTGCTTTTTTTATCCAAGAATCATAAATAGCAATTTTCAGTGAGAACAGAATTTTAATATTTTTCTTGTTATTCTCCTTTTATATTGCCAGGTATTTAATAATTACTCTGATATTAAGTGCATTTAAATAGCTATTATGTAAGTGAACTATACAAAAGAGTTAATTTAATCAAATTTTGTGTCCATTAGTATAATATTTTTGTATAATAAATTTCTGCTCATTGATACATTTTCGAAATAGCCTTTGTAACACTTAGTGATAGCATACTGGCAAAATCAAAATTATTTCTCTTAAAAACAAAGCAAAGAACCTATAGATCATTGTTCTTAGAATTTTTTGTGAGCTTAAAAATAATTTTGACAGCATTTGTGGTAGGGTGTTTTTGGCTACAATATTTTCTCCATTTTGTTGCCTAAAATACCTTTCTTCAAAGTTTTCAGATTTGATGATTTGCTTTCGAACAGAGATGTGAGAATCTTCCATCAGAAAGATCCAGCGTCATCCATTTTTCAGAGTGTGAGTTGGTGGTTTCAAGAAACAGATGCCTTTTTTGCACTGCACCTTTTGAAATGTAATCATACCAAAACAATCAAAGAAGGCTCAGATAAACCTTTACAAAGCTGAATAACTTTGTTAGAAATTATAAGTTGGTTGACAATGCAGAGATATATAGTGAATATCAGAGAAGCGTCAGTTTCTGGTATAGAAATAATGGCAGTAAGCAAACTTAGTCCTTTTCCTTTCATAGGTTAAAACAGACACACTGCAATTAAAATTACTTAAAATTGAAAGCAATTTAAATCTTTTTCTAAAATGTTGATTGGGGGTTTTGCTAGAAAGTATATAAAATACTAGTTTTCATCATCTTACAAAACTTTTACTTTAAGAGCATTTGAGAACAAATAAACAGTAATTATTATTGACCTTTTTAAAAATAATGGTCAGAATCTGGAAGCAATAAACCATGTTTAAATCTTTATAGGAATTGAAGTAACTAAGGAGTATCATTTTAATTAGGACACTTTCATGATGTAGTTATATATGTTGATTTTTAAAGCATTTATTTTGCCAAAAGAAAGGGAGAGAATGGGAGACATGCATGCAAGCAGACAGAAGCAATTGAGCAATGCGTTTCCATAACTAATAACCTTTCATAGATAGATTTGCTCCTGATAGGAGCCCATATGGATGTCTGAAAAGATGAAATCAAATTGGGCTGGTTTAAGGTGGAAAGTGCCTATCCCTGCAAGTGGGACTAGATCATAATGATTGATGATAAGTTACTGTTATTTTGACTGAGAATATCATTATGTAATGTGTTACTTAAATTGTTGAGCCTTTTATTTAACTCACATCAGTTTCAAACTTGAGGGTGGTTATGCTTGCTTTTGGTCATTGCTAAAACTCTTACTGTTTCTCTGGGAACCACATTCTTGATGCTTTTTCACCCTCCCTCTTCTGCCTCCCCCTTTCTTGAAGTGTTTCTTTTGTTTGTCTCCATTACACCAGCACGCAGGGACACAGTGTTTCTGCACAGTGGGAGTTGGCAATCTCCGAAGAGCCTTTCCAGCATTGCTTTTTAGACTGAAATCATTACAATCTTCAATAGCTACTTGGATTAAAAAAAAAAAAGAAAGAAAGAAACTAGCACATTATTATTCTCAAAACCATCTCAATGTAAAAAGAGGCTATTTGCTTGGTCCTCCCCAACTCCCCCTTCCTTTCCTCCTCATCTTGCTCCTTTTCTCTCTGGATGTGTTTCCTTCACACCTAAGTTTAGTTTGCATGGTCCTGATTCACTAATTCTATTCAAACTGAGTATACAAATGCATTTTTTTTCTGTTGGTTTTGAATATTTTTATACTGCTTATGCAAAAAGGGTAGTCAGATGTAGGTTGCATTCATTGGTATTTGAATTATTACCTTCAAGAATGTGAAATCTACCAACACTGACCCAAGATAAATTTTCAAACCCAGGAGTTATTACCATGTGTTTAGTTGATGGGAAAATGGCTTTACTAATAACCCTGCAACTAATTTTTAAGTAGGTGAGAATTCTTGTTTATAGTTATTCATGTATCAAACACTCCTGCCCTGTGTTTTTCTCCAGGTCCTGAGAGCTTGCTTTTCACTAGTACTAACGTTTGTTTATGCACATGCCCACAGTGACCCTAAGTGCACAATGGCAACTCAGGGCACAAGGAGCTGTTTGCAATGCCTTCACTCTGTGAAAGGGATTAGTGTATGCGAACACATAATATTTCCAGCCGAGGTTTGTATAGTATTGTCATACGATTTATTTGTTCTCTTCGGTGAGCATAACTATAAATAATGAAAGGGAATGGCATGAATAAGGGGGAGAGTGATTTATGCACTTTATCAAAGCCACACAACCAATTTATATCCTATACACCATCCAGATGTATGTATATGCAAATGAAATCAAAATGATATGTTTTTGATTAACTAAATGGAAAAATGCACTAAAAGAGAACATAACAAACATGTAATAATTTGTTATTGATGTTTCTTAATTTGATGTCTTTTAAAATAAGTACACAGTAAAATGAGAGCGAGTATATATGGTGTTATTTGAAGCCACAGTGTTCCCTGGACATGCCGTGTAGTTTTCCCAGAAGATGTCAGTAAAGCTACTCCATCCTTCTGTCTCCAGTCATTGGACTTCAAATACAGTAGCCAGTAAAGAGTTAGTTTTTTTTTTTAAACTTTTTGCTAACACTATTTCTTATCTCTAGTATACTTTGATCTTTGCACTAGATTAAAAATAATTGGTGAAATGTAAGTACTCTAAAGTCAAAGGATTGCATGCCTTTTGTTAGAATTTAATTTTACTTCTTAGCTTCTTAGCGTTTTTATTTGATAGGAACAAATGCACGTTTATTTAAGAACATTTCTTGGAATACATCACAGCAAAATTTTTCCATTCAAAATCCTATTATTCCAGGACTAGTTAAATGATATATTTTCCATGAAGTTGTGTGTCTGTGTGTGTGTGCGCGCGCGTGTGTGTGTGTGTGTGTGTGTGTGTGTGTGTGTGTGTGTGTTGTCTTGGACAAGTTTTGGCCTTCTTTTGAAATCCTGTGACTGATGTTTGTATATTTTTCATGGCACACACTAAGCTTCCTCTTGTATCATAAGCATTTATGTGGTATCTTCTCTCTCCTTTTGATGCTGAATTTCTTAAGGACTAACATCATGTGTCCTTTTACATTTCAAGCTCCCCCAAACTCTTCCCTCAGTATGTTGTACACTGCTACTTGTTGAATATATGACTAAAAAACAGAAAATATCTATGATTTAGTATCTCTTCTGTGTGCCACTTAACATCCTGTGTATGTATCCATTAGAAAAAAAACCCAGCAATAGTGGTATTTATAATAAAAAACTGATATGGGCATAAATCAGTATTTATTATTTTTAGGGCCAGAAACACATGCATCTACATTAATGTGAAAGTATTATAGGTAAAATTCTATTATTAAAAGAAAAACCAGTTATGAAAAATTTAGTCATAGATTGCCTCTCCCATTTTTGCCAATAGGACTATAATGTGAAATCGAGTAAATAGTTCGACTTAATATCATATCTCTAATTCAAATTATAGCTCTTCCACATGTACCAGTTGCTCAAAAGGTTATGAATGATGTCATTTGCACCCACATAAGGAAAGGCTCTTGCCTGACTTTTCAGATCTATTTACAGAGATCCAAAATGTTCTGCCTATTTGTTTATCTAAAATATGTTCCTTCGTGAATGCCAGAAAGGAATTGCTACTGTAATCCCAGGTATCAATTTGCTTCCTGTAGGATATTGCCTTATGATCCCTGCTAGGTCTCCTTTTATTTTTTTATAATCCCAAACCCTAGAGGCATCATTTCAACCTAAGTCAGTGATTTAGAGGCTCTCATGCTTTTATTTATAAATGTGTATGCCATAAAAAGTTACATAGTCCAGAATATAATGAAAACTGGTCACAAAATTTTGCTTTGAAAAATCACAAGCATGTTCTAGTAAATAGAACTTCTGACCAGCTGTATATTTATTTTCTTGACATTGCAGTACCTTCCTGATTATACACTTGTGTCCTGGGTTCAATTCATGTTAGCATGTGGGAATCTAATTGTTGGTCATGCGACACATTCAGCAAATTGGTTAAGACTGCCAACCTTCCCAATCATTCTTTGTTTGGGGGCAAATTGCAGGCCAAATGTAAGATCTAAAATGGTTGCCTTTGGGCTGGGCCTATACGTGCTATGACTTAGCTCTTCCTAGGTCATTATGGAGGACCAAGTGTTAATTGTGAGGAAGAATTCAATGAACTAAACTTTGTTAAGGGCCCCAGAACATTACTAGGTGCTTTACATATATTATCTCATTTCCATACCCATGCAACTCCATGTACCAACTAGTAAGAGTCAGGTCACTAAATGAATGCTGGGCTGCCTGAATTATTTGCCTGGTTAGGAAGGCTAATCCTGAAGCCACTTTGGTCACTGGCATCCAGGAAATGGGGAAAGGACTTTGACTATTTTCGAGTTAGAATCTACTCTGCAGATACCATTTGTTTTGCAAATGAGCAAATGGAGACTGCCCTAGTAACAAAAGAGGGATTTGATGGAGGGAGGGATAGAAGAAAGGAAGAAGAAAAAGAAAGAGAGAGAGAGAGAGAGAGAGAGAGAGAGAGAGAGAGAGAGAGAGAGAGAGAGAGAGAAGGGGGAGAGAGGAAAGAAGGAGAACATGATCACAGAAAAGAGAAAAAGAAAAGAAGGAAAAGAGAAGGGAAAGGTAGAGAATCCCAATAAACTATTTAAAATGTACTCTTTGGTTAAAGATAGGTTAAATAAGGTCTACTGTTTTTGATTTAAATATATTAATTTCAATTGAAGTACTCATGCTGACATAATAAAAGTGTTTTAAGGTAATGAGTCATTATTTTAAAGGTCACCAATTAAATTCCTTCCCCTGAATAATTCTCCACCTGCCATTCTGCAGGTGGACAGCCCTACATGCACAGCTTCATCAGCTTGCTCTGTAGTCTCCGATGGTGCCAAGCCTTCAGGTGGAAACAGACTTTCAAGACCTCAGATCCGTGGCTAAAGCTTGTCACTCAGAGATATTTAGATGTGTTTGGCATTAGAAGTAGATTTTTCTTTTTTCAGCTTTCATCTGATTCTAGGCTATGTCCCAGGGAAATTGGCAGCAGATGATGAGTATAAACTGTTTTCTACCCAATGTTGGGGGTCTGCATTTTGTTCACATACCTGCTTTCAGGGCCATGTTTGCTTTTTACTCTGTATTGTAGTTCATCTTCTTACACTGATTCTCCCGCACTGAGACGCAGGACTCAGAGCTGACCGTGACAAGACAGTGAGGCCAGAAGTCTTGAAGAGTGTGGCCTATCCAGAACATACCTACAGGCTCCGTGAAGGGAACTCAACTGGTGCAGTTGGAGAGAAAAGGGTTCTAAAGGAGAACTTTGACCAAAAATCCGGCTTAGTTCTGAAGTTAGGGGTAGTTCTGTGTTTTGTGGGGTCCAATGCTTATAAAATATGGGAGGGGCAATTTTCTTTGAGAAAGAAAAATTAAAATTATTTTTCAACATAAATAACAAGGAAGACTTTGTGGACAAATTGCCAGGTCCCACTCAGGGCCATGGAAGATGCCTGTGCAAAGGAAAGACCCTGAAGCTTAAGTTTTTAAAAAGTTGCCTCTGTGTAGAGGACAGTCCCTAAACTAGAGATCAGGCCTAGAAAGACTGTGGCTAAAAGCTACTGGACCTGAGAGCAGAAATCAGAGGAAGAAGTTCCAAGCAGAGACTGAAAGGTACAGATGTGGAAAGATAAGATGCTCAATTAGAGAAGACAATAGCAATGATTACAAAATACCCTCATGGTATTTTGTGTGGAGGAAGCTGTTTAAGATGATATTCTGGGCAGTACAACAGCATAGACATGCCCCTTAAAACAAATGTTTTAGCATTAACCAACACTAGAATATCATGGTTTGAATTAGTATTTGATAACTTGTCTTAATCACTCAAAGCATATATGAAGTGTGAGGGTTAGATAAAAACAAAGAAATAAAGTTTTCATTATTTCCCGATGGGAGCTTGAAATATGTAGCAACATGGAGGGAAAAAAAATGTACTGGTAGTTTTCTAACAGCTTGTACCTTACCTAATATTAACCCGCTGGGCATATTGGAACTGTAAGGAATCTGGACGCAATAGTAAGCTCTGGTTGAAAAAAAAATGCGCCGATCAATAGCTTGCATTACTGTAAAAATCCTTCTGGGCTTAAAATTTTATTTTCTTGTATTATGATAGAAACCCTGAAGAGCAAGAGTGAGACTAATCAAAGAAATGGTAGAAAACAGCATATGTGTCCCAATACATGATGGTCTCTATCAAGGATATTATGGGTTACACACGGAAAACTATATAAGTGTAGAAGTGGAATTTTTCTTTTGTCTTTGGTCTCAATGGTGCTGTTTCGGGGTGCTTTTATAAAGATCCTTCTAGCAACCAAGTAAGTTCACCAACATACCTGAAAGTAAAAAAATAATTCTTCCGTAATTGTGTGTAAAGTATAATTCATTTCTCTTTTAATGTTCTTCTTGAAACACTTGGAAATTAATCATCTGATTTTCTCTTGGAATGGAACTATTTAATATGTATTCTTTGTGTCAATGGCTGATGTTGTATATGTATCTACTAAAAATATTTTTACCCTAAATGTAGATATCACTGGATAAGCATAAAATGTAAGAAAACTGATTACATAAAGCCACACTACAGCTATTTCTTTTCAGAACACTTTGGTATGTGAAATATATAAACATATCCTTAATGCCATAACTTTATAACCCTGTCTGATTGAGGAATGCAACTTATTTGCTTCTTTTGATTTCTTCTTTGCAGGAGAAGGAAGTTGGTAGGAGTTGACTGTGGTCTTAAAGAACAAAAGGATTAAGTAGGTAAATCAGGTTATAGGAAAAGAGAATGGTGCATGAGGCTTTACGCATAAGGGGGAGGAATGAGGAAGGGGGTGTGAGACCAGCATGAGATGTGGGCAAGGAACCCATGGATTTAAGGGTCTTTGCATTTGAAGAGGTAGATCTCTCTGGGAGAATCTCTGTCTCCCCCTGATACTGGCTGAGCAATCTTACCTCAGAGAAGTACAGTTAAAGCAGTCATTCAAAAATGCAAACCTAAAACCTAAGTAATTTGTTTCTTCCTTAAATTCCTTCTTTAGCTCCTTGTGGACTATGGTGCATTTCAAACTCCTTAAAATGACCTGATTTGCCCCTTATATCCAGTGTATGGACACAGGTCCTGCTAAATATACCTCATGCTTTACACTCAGGTATAAAAATCTGGTGGTTGTTTCTTGACCCCCTGCATATCTGTTCTGGTGCTGTTCTCTCCGACTAGATGCTTCCTTCACCTTTTTCTGGCCACATAAAACTTGTCGTGTAAGATTCAGCTGTAATATCACCTACTCCAGGGAAGTCTTTCTTGAAAACTTCCAGATTAAACATCACACCTAAAACACTATCTTCCTACAGCACTTGAAAGGACTTAAAATTAGATTATATATTTATCATTCATTCTTCCCTGAAGACAGAGACAATATTAAGCATTCTCTATCAGATTCTGGCCCTTTTCATTGTTAAGTACTTATAGCGTTAACTGCAAAGGGTGACCAAATAAATTATGAAGTAAGTTGAATTTCCTGAAAGAGTATACAAGCACAATTTTAGGAACATTATGAATAGCTCAATCCAAATAATCACTTTTCTATAAAATATATTCAGAAAGATGCTTGTGTTTACTTGTCTGGGCACTTTCTGTACAAAGCAATCCTCTTATATATGAGGTGAGACCACAGGTAAAACTACCTCATGGAGTATGTCACATATTCAGTATTCTTAATAAAAGTTGGCTGAATAGAAGAATGGAGAAAAGACCTTTAAAGAAAATTTCAAATCTGCCTAAATTAGGACTGGATCATAATTCTGAATGTAGTGGACTTAAAATGTACCCCCAAACCTCAGGAATGACATACATTCTTGTTTTAGTGTAAAAATGAATGACACTGAGCTGGAAAATAATTACTTAGTACACACACAAAAAAGAGCTAAACAGGATTTCTTAGGTTTGGAGAAGTACTTCAAAGTACAAGAAACAGACTGGTTTGGGAAAAGAGCATCTGTGCTTTGTAGTCCATAGGACTGTACCAAATCACCAGTTCATGTCTCTGGGAACTTTTCCATTGTTGCTCTTTAATCAAATAAGTTTGAACTTGATTTACAGAAAGCAATTTTTATCACTTTAGAAATCGACATTAAAATAGGGGAGAGATCTAGTTTCTCAAAGAGATTAGGAGGCTAGCAAGAACCAAACAACTTATTTTGCAGTAACATAATCTGGAAATGAGGTTGATATCCATAAGATGATTATTTGGCACGATGCATATGAAAGATAGCCATTAATTGTTTGAAAGTTTTGTTTTCTTAGATAACAGCATTTTAATTATTTTTTTAAATTACCATAACTGAGAGTTAGAACAAATGCCTTGCTGGTGTTTGGGACTGCAATTTAAAGTCAAGTAGAAGCATTTAAAAAACTCCAGTTTAAATTTGCCAGAGTAAGATACATGAAAAAAACTGAGAATATGGCCAGATAGGACGCATCCTTGAATGGATTATGGTATAGAATACAGTCTGCTTAGTGACGATTAACATACAGATATTAATTAAAGTAGACTAACCCAGTGACTCACAATATGTACACAGTGTTGTGTTCAAGAATTCTAATGGGAATGTTACCAGAAAATCAAATGTTCATTGGATTTTCTACCTTATCTGTTTCTTTGTAAAAAGTTCACAGTTGTTTATGTCACTTCTGCGTTCAAGAAAAATTTGGGGCTAGATAGAAATCACATGGCATTTCCTATATAGAGTAAGGCCTTTAATTAACTGAATAGGGCTTTCAAATTCATTGAATTTCCTTATTGGTTGAATGTTTACTGTGCATTCAGCTTTTATAAAGTATATTCATGTTCTCTCTTTTTTTTTTTGTAAATTATAGTGATTAAGGACATTATGATGCCAATCATTATTCCAGAGATAAACCTTCGTTGTACTCTACGGTTGATACACATGTAAAATTGGATCAAATTTCCCCAGAGGTTTACTTTCAATAAATCCATAACATTGTATTTGTCTTGTTTTCATTTCTTTCTTTTTCTTGGACCATGAGTTTGCCTTAAAATTTCATTTCATGGAGGGCTGTGCTTGGTTGAATTTTGATTGATTACTCAATTAACTGATTTATTGGTAGAGTAGTTAAGAAAGGAAATTTTGGGATTAGACCAACCTGGTTTTGAAGTCAAGCTCAGCTATTTACTAGGTGAGCAGCCTCTAAACCTTCATTAAGCCTCAGTTTTTTTCATCCATAAAATGGAAATGCTAATAATACTTATGTTATTTGGCTGTTGTGATGATAAAATCAGAAAATGTGAATAAAATCTTTTGAGCTATGCCTGATGAATACTAAGCTTAATGTAAAATGTTGTCATTTTCAAGTGCACAGATAAGCAGATATATGAATTACATTATCCATTTAAATGAAATTAACCCTGTAAAAGGAATATGTGATTTAAAAATATATTTTTTAAAAAATACAAATCAGATATAATACTAATAAAGCAGGATATTGCACAAAAAAGATATAGGCAGAGTTGACATTTTATTCCTTGTCACCCATAATGCAATGTAAAAACAATGATTAATTGTTTACTTAATCTCACAAGTTGGTCAAATAAATTAGACTTTATTAAGAAGTCCATCTGATTTGGTATGTGATTTAGATCTACTACCATAAGATTGAATTTCATATTAAGTTTATTTGGGGCCTTGAGATCTCAGCTAACGATAGTACAGAGCCATTACAGTTAATAGCATATCTTAAAAGTAACCATCTAAATTATGAAAACAAAGCTCTACATCTTGCTCAACTATTTTATAATACTATAAAACTCAATATGGTAATTCATTATTTTTGAACTTATTGACAAGTATTTAGAAGATATAGCCTGGCATGGTGGTTCACGCCTGTAATCCCACTACTTTGGGAGGTTGAGGCAGGAGGATTGTTTGAGGTCAGTAGTTTGAGAACAGCATTGGCAACACGATGAGAATCTGTCTCTACAAAAAATAAAAAAAAAAAATTAGCTGGGCACTGTGATGCGTGCCAGTGGTCCCAGTTATTTGGGCAGCTGAGGTGGAAGGATCACTTGAACCCAGGATGTCAAGGCTGTGATGAGCCGTAATCATGCCACTGCACTTCAGCCTAGGTGACAGAATGGGACCCTGACTCAATAAATAAATACACAAATAAACAAACAAATAGAAGTCTCTTTTGAGGCTTCTAAAAAACTGTGGAAGAATCCTATTTTCTTGTTTTGTTTTTGACATAGTACCAGCCATGTACAGCTATCCTTTCTTTTGTCACCCCTACTGTAAGTTCTGGAAAGACTAGCACTCTTTCAGCTTCCCTTGCAGCAAGAGGAGGTCATGTATTCTCATTGTATCCAATAAGGTAGGAGGACAAGTCTGCTGGAAGAACATCTGTTATATTTTCTTTCTGCCACGGGCGTGGCTGGTGTGGTTCCTTTCCTCTGATCTTTGAATATGGTTGCATTGTTTGGAATAGTGACAGCAATCTTACAACCAAGAGTAAACATGCACAGGGATGGAAAACTAACAGTTTGATGATAGCAGTGTGGAAAGATGGAGCCAGCTTGGTCCCTGGTGACATTGCTGGGTAACTAACTGCACCAGCCATGAGCCACCTCCCTTCAGAATATGACTGTGCTACGCTACTCAAGCCAGAGTGCATCAAAATGTTCCCTTCAGCTTGTCTATAGGGCTTCCGTGATGTGAGTTCATTCATTTTAAGCATTCCTTTTATTGTTTATGGCATACCATGTTTCCCAAAACAGTTAAAATGACTTATAACTGTAAGGCAAGAAAAATGAGAATAAAATAGATGAACTTGGTTATCTAAATTTTAGTATAGAAAAAGATAAGCACTAATAGTTTATCAGGGGAAACATAGAAGTTTTTGAGTACTCCTTTCTAAGCAATATTTCGTGTGTGAATTTGGACATAAGGAACACCAAGTGATGCAAGGGGTAATTTCTTCTACAACCTTGCTGCGTGCACTGACATTTTATTTATAGGGATTTTATATAGTTGTTTGTTGCATCCTTCTAGAGAATGAGTCAGGGACATCAATACACAACTCAAAGACATCAGTTATGTGTGGGGCCAGTAAATGCCATATTTGATTCTCTCTTATGGGACAATCTGTTACAAAGCAGAATTTATAATTTAAAGGAGAGAAAATGGACTTCGGTTTTTCCCTCAAGCATCATAGTTCCCACAGTTTGGGTTTTGATGGACATACAAGATCTGAGAGATCAACATTCTACTTTCTGGTGGAGGCCCAGGGAGGAAGTATTTTGTATTTCTGGCTGAGGGAAGAGCAATTATATATCTGGCATCAGTGAAGTTGGTCATGTCATGTGTTTAGTACCCTATAAGCAATACTTGATGAAGACTCATCACTGGATAGAAAACCATCACGTTTGCCTGAAGGTGGCCTCATGGGCACATGTTTTCTTAGGAAGCAGTATTGGGTTCCATGTAAAACACAAGCTAGTAATAAATTACTCTTCAAAATTCTGGCCCACAGAAAATAACTAAAATTATTTTCGTGTAGAATTGTTTAAAGCAGGTCTTACCAGTTACTCATCATCACTATTGGACAAAAACAAAATCTCACATGCACACACACCCATCCACACCTCTCCTCAACTACAACCCCCCCCCAAAAAATCCCTTATGTTAGATTCTCAACATGGCCTCCATCTGAATCCACCATGATAAATTCTCTACAAAATAAACTACTAGAAAATGTGGGTATTCCCTGCTAGATATAATAATTTTAGCATTAAAATATTTAAGTAATACTTTCTGGCAGTGTTTCATAGGATAACATCTGGTTTGTGACAATTAAATTTTACAATTAATGTATAAAAATCATACTTTCATATTTTCTTAGGGGAAGGTACAAAAAGTAATTTTTAAAATGTGGTACAGAATAAACAGCACTTTCAGATGCTTTTTAGACTATGCACATGGACTGAGAATAAATTTATATTTGTAGATACTACCTTGGGCTAAGAGTGAGCAGATAAGGAAAGCTAGACTTTTTTTTAGATTACGCCAGAGTGTTTATTCTCATCTGGGGGTATCTCTCTTTATATCAGAATGTAAAATTAATACAAATCTAAATAATTAATAGGGTACACATTTATAAGAAAAACTGAGAAAGCTTTAGAAAATTAAGCTTACTGAATTAAAGCATTCCCCTCCACCCCCCACCAGCTCTCTTTTTCAGGGATGTTAGAAATGAAACTCTGGCTCTTTAACTGGTGGATAAACTAGTTTATGTTTTAGTGTAAATATACCTTCAAATTATCTCACTTCTTCTACTACATTCTGCTGAAAGAATTAAGTTAAAATACAAGCAGTTTTTTTGGTTTGCTTTTTTAATTCTCCTTCACTTCTGCAGGTTTCTTTAAAAAGCAAAATCCCCCTTTGCTTTCATAGTGTTGGCAAATTTCCCAAGGCATCACCATTAGTGTCTGTGTTTATCTTCTTTATCAAAACTTAGTCTATGAAGTCATTTTTGATTATTTTCCTTTTAGCTTAGCCTCACGAAGTTTATTATTCTGAAGCTGGGATAGCATGCCACAGTCCCCTTCTGCCTGTGCTGCACAGGCACTTCGAGTGATGACAGATCAGAGAGGATGGGCCTGAATGCACAATTACTGTGACATGTAGTTAATGTTGGTTGATAAAAGTAGGCACACACAATTAAGAGAACATGCTTGATAAAGCGAGGCAGTTTATTAAGGACTTGGGTAAAACAACTGCGAGGAGTTACAAGGATTCATAAACTTCCTTTTGCCTTCTGGAATGTCACTGTCTCTGCTTGTCTTCCCAGTCTCTGTATAAGGTTTGTCTCATGCATAATAATTTCCTACTTTCCCCCACCCTATGCTAGAGCAGTTTTGCCTTTTCAACTAGTTACTGTTACCACCATTTAATAAGAAGGTTTTGCTGGGCTTTCTAATCGAAAACTTGCTTTTATCTTTCTTCATGAAAGAATTGAAATGGCTTCTTTCAGGTTGCTGTAGCCTCTGGGGAGATAAGGACCCTGCGGTTAACAGGATGAGAGATTTTTGTTTAGAAATTTTTATTTAGACAATGAAAAATGACCTCTGTAAACTCAAAGCTATCTTATTTTGGGGCTTTAGGCTTCTGGCAGATAAATCAATTGGGCCCTTGGGACAGCAAAGGAAAAACCTTTGCAGTAACTATGTCAGGGCAACGCAATAGATTTGTTGTGAGTATGCAGTTGTGTTGAATGTGGAATGCACTTAAAAATAAATATCATTTTATTTTCTATTAAATATTCAGGATCTGGATTCTACTCTTTTCAGCCGTTGCAGGGAAATATTTCTTTTTGTGATGCAAACTGGAGAAAGCAGATCTTTTTTATGTATAAAATAATGTGGATATTATTGGTATTTTGATTTTGACTTTTTAATTATTTACCTGTGCATTCTCTAATGGAGACTGTTTTTAGATTTAAATTCTCAAAGTAATATCCTTATATTAAAAATATCAGTATTAAAAACTGCTCTTCTGTGGGTAAACGCTTTCATTGTTGCCTAAATAATACAATAGTAGTTTGTCTCAAGAATGCTTTTTCAGATTGCCACACTATTTTTCACACCTGTTTGTAGGCTCAAGGAGGCTTGCAGTTCCTCACAGCATGAATTTGCACTGCATGTTCACTCTTTAGAGAAAGAGCATTGCACTTGGCTGTGTGCTTTTTTACCTATGTCATGTAGAATGGAGATCCAGGGTGAAAAGTTATGCAGAATAACCTGTAAATTTGACAAGAAACAAACCAGGAGACAGATGCTTGCTCAGTCACTATACATGGAAATGCAGTTGTTAGTGATGGGATTGCCGATCAACATAGTAAAAAGATGAAAGTTTTGAAGGGGTTAACTTGCTTTTTTCCTATTGTGTAGAAACCTTTACATACATTTTGCAGTGTCATTAAGGTTGTGATGTAAACCAACGAACTGTATTAGACCAGGAATTAAAGTATACTGGAAAATAATGGTGGAAAGTACTTAGCAAATAGTACATAAAACGTCAAAATTAAAACAGTGGAGGAGACAGAAGTGAGATTAGGAAGATGAGCAAGGAATATAAGCAAAAGCTATGCTTCCCATTTTTTCTTTAACTTTTTACCTTGGACAGAGAGCAGGAGTGTTTGATCAACTGCTTTTATTCTCTCATCTTTATAAATCTCTTGTTGTTTCCTCTTCCTCCTCAAAGTTGGTTAATGTTAGGTTATGGTTGGAATTAATGTATAACCCATATTTTATTTATTTTGACAGGTCTCTCAGTTTGGAACCTTGATCAATATAAAATATAAAACAAAGTCATTGCTTAAATATCTACTTGACCACAGTGACTCTTCACAACGGTCAAGTGTAGGATTCAATTTTAGATATACTGGGACAGATAAATGATATATGTTTGTACCTGGGTTTCCTTTTCTAAAAAAAGTAGGTGTAACGCCAATCTTAAAGTTCTGTAATAAGGAATAAGTGATATTATAGACATAATAACAGTAGCTAGTGGTTTTTGAGCACTTGTCTCTGCAGGCACTATTTATATACACTCATTTACTTCTCACAAGAATATTATGGAATATAGACTACTATTATATTCCCAATGATTGGTGAAACAGAAGCATAGAGAGGTTAATTTATCCATTAGTATATGGCAGAAGTGGTAGTCAAACTAAGAAGCCTGCACTCTTAATTTCTGCAGTATAGTTCTCGATGCCAGGTTCACAGTGTATGTTCAGTAGATACAGGGCTCTCAGTTCGTCCTATCACTGAAGTCTAATATATTGACCAAGATATTTATAATCATCTTCTGTGATTTGGATATTAATATACTCAGATGGTTTTAAAAATACTATATGTTTAAATTCAATTATTAGACCAAAGTATGTCTGTTTATTATATCCATTTCAATATATTTATTATATATATATACATATCTGTTCTATATATAATATATACAAATAATATATTGCATCAGAGTGTTTGGTTCAATAAATCATAACATTTGCCATGTCCCAATCACAGTATAGTACCTAGTTTGCTCATGGCAAGTTTATCTCAGGGCCTTTATCAATCAACACATTAAAAAGCAGGGAAAGAAAAAATCTACCTGAAACCAGTAGAAAATATGGTATTACTTTCAATTGCAATTTAAAATAACTGTTGAACTGTATAATATAGATAACAAAGCCCACAAACTATCAGACTAAAAGTTATTATATTTGGTTACAATTAATAATAAATGTTCATGGAAAAATCTTTGAACTTCAGTTCACCAGATGCTTTCTGAAAATTTAGTTCTCCATATACACTAGACATGATATAAACGATCAATTAAATTTATAAACTATTCATGGGATCCATGCTTATGAAGTTTCATGCATCCCGATATCTGATTTCTTGTTTTTCTGCCTTCTGAAAAATAGTTGTAAATCCTGAGATGGGCTGCCCAAAGCTACAGAACAATTGCAATAGTTACAAAGCTCATTTACTAAAAGTCCATGCACACTACTTCTAAGATGGTCCCCTAATTCCCGCTCAGGACTTGTTATTATGCGTATCTGTTCTCCAACCCAATTGCAGATTCAAAATATCAAGTGAGAAAGAAAAAGTGGTTCTTAGGGGCACATAGATGAAGCTACAAAGTCTGGCGTATCACTAGTAGTGCTTAGATCAGTGTTCCCTACAATAGTTAATAATCGGTAAATATTAAGTGGCAGTAGGGAAAGATAAATTAAATAGCAAAAGTAAGTAGAGAAACAGGACTACATACTCTGATTATTTAGCACAGGGGCAAGTGCAACATTTAAAAAACTTTTTGAGGCATTACTTTATAATATTTCATGTTTATAACAATGAGATTTCTTTATCAGTAAGATTGTTAACTCATGTCCTAAGTCACTGTTTAAGCCATCAGAGCAGTGTATGAAATTATTTGAGTATTTTATTAAAGTTCTTAATACTTCAAAAATTACACATGAATTGAAAATCCAACAAGAGAAGGTAGAAAAATAATTAAAACAAAGAGGTAAAAGTGAACATCAAAATAAATAGCAGAAGGGGAGGGAAAAGGCTATAGGCTAGAGGGTATTGATTTGCAAAAAATGTTTATGTTAAGTTTTAGTTCTTGAAGAGCAGACACCCTGTTGTACTCTACTTCGTAATCCTTGTCTGAACCCCAAACCTGGAATATAGGGAAGCCCACAAAATGCAAAATTTAAGGAAGAACCAAAATACTCAAGAATCAAGATAACTTTTATTTGGGTACAATATTTTAAAAATAAAAATGCAAAAAATTCATGATGAAAAAAATATCAAAATTGTAAACAAAGACAAGTTTCTATTTGTTTTATGGTCCTGCTTTATTATACTATGATAACAGTCTTTTTCCAGCTAGTCTGTGGTCCCTGATTCCTGCAAGTGCCACAACCCTCACTGGTTAAGTTTACAAGGGTTGAACATGGCGTGCAAGCAGATTGGGCAATGTGCAGTTTTATATATAATCCTAGTTGCAACTGTAAAACCCTCATTAACTGTTCCCACTGGGTTCAAAATATGGTAAGATATTTTAAGTGAATACAGAGGCATATATTTTCATCTTGCCTCAAGGTCCAATATGTCTCAGCACTGGAATGCTGAACATTCTTCCTGATACATAGTTGATAATTGTGTATTTAATACAAATGATTAAATCAATTAATGTGATTATCTCCTTCTCCAAGTATGCATTACTAAGATTCTAAGTTTTGATGACCCGTGTAGCTCATATTTTTTTCTTCTTGCTGCATGATGTGTAACTTTTCTACATCTGACATTCTTCCTCAGAGTTGAAAGGGTAGTTTCAGGAACATGATTAGAGATACCCAGATGCTCATAGAAGGCTGTTGTAAAATCTCATAAATAGCACTCTATGGAAGAAATGTTATAATAATAGTATAATAATAGTTTACTGAAACTGCCAGTTTCCTTACTACCTCTATACCTAGAACCTTCCTCTATTTCTTCTCAATACTGTTTAAAGCACATTTTTCATATCCGATTTGGTTAAATGTTTCTAAATAATCAATTTTGCTGTGGCTGAAAACTTTGGTTACTTTGGTTTTCCAACAGTCTCAGTTGCCATCTATTCATTTATTGTTTGCTCCTGATTTCTCCAACTCATTTTTAATGTATTTTGTATGTTCTCTTGTTTGGAATTATGTCAATCTTAAAAACAACGTTCATCTTGAAACACTCTGCACTACCTAGCAAATCAGGGCAAAATAAATATTAATTAGTGATAATCATAATAATAATGGTATCACAATTTAACTTTTTTATAGCTTTGATCGTATCACTCTTAAGGCCCCTCTGGAATAATACTGATTTTTACAACAAACATAACTTATCTTTGAAAGCCTTTTCTTCTGCCTCCATTTTAATGTCTCCCATTATTGTTCTGTTAGACATAGATTATGTGAAGGGAGACTCTGTTGCATTATTTATTTTTTCTATAACTAATATCTGAGTAAAACAAAGGTGAAATTTGACATAGGAAATTTCTATCTAAGAGCCAGATCATATAAATATAAATGATCAAGATGCACTTTTCAGAGATTTTGGGAATATTCTGTGGAATGTTGATTTTAACAATGTCCTTCAGAAGTCTTTTATATTATTTATGATTCTCTCTTTAAAATATTTTTTCATAAGATTATTTTCCTTGGACCTTCAAATAGTGCATTTGTGGGGACCAGTTCACCTACTGGTCCATATCCACATAACTCATGCTTTACAGTCATAGACTGGTGTGACACACAGTAATAGAAAATGATGCATTGCCTGAATTTAAAGGAACATGGACTATTTCTGGATCTGCCGTGCAGCATGAGATCTGTATCATATTTGAAACAAAGCTAACCAAGCAGACAGAGCAGAAAGATATCTATAGCACCCATTAATCAGGGTAGCATATATATATTTTTTCAGCATCTTACTCTATTTGCTTATTATATTTTAAGCCTGAAACAGAACAAAAAATAGCCTTAGTGACCATTCACATTGATTCGTACATGATCGTCCTTAGAGAATCATCCCCTGAAAAAGCCAAAGCAAATTCAATTTGGTTGAAAGTTGTTAAATGTTTAGTATTACATATATCTCATTATTCCATCTTTTCTCACTGAAGTTCTATGAAATATTCTGCAGTGTATGCATTTTGATTTATATATACACAGATGACTAAATCTATTCTTTGAGACTAATTAAATTCAAAATAATTTAAAGCATTTGTCCATAAGAAATATAAGTATCAAATTATTTCAAACTTGAACTAGGGAGAGTAAACAAGATAATAGAATCAACTAAAAGATGCCTATTCACTCTTAAGACATTTTGTTTGGGGAAGACTTTAGAAACTCTTTGAGATAGAATTGCTACACCTTTAAAGAAGGCTTCTTACATCTTTGTCCACCATATAAGGTATATTAAACATTCTCAAGTTCTTTTCACATGAGTTTATCCTGTCTTCCCCATAGGATTTTCACATCTAAAATCCTTGACATGGAGCCACTGTTTTTACCCTATTCAAATTACTTATTCCTCCAAGTGCAGTGACGTGAGAAATACTGGGGATCAGACTGACACATATGTTTCCCCCATCTGACCTCTCATAATGGCTATAAGAAGTAGAATACCTCTAACCTTGCTGGAATTAGGTATCTATGACAGAAATCCCACCCTCATGCAGATTTCATCAATGCCTTTCAGTGTATGCTAATTTCCTTCTTTCTTTTGAATCATCCATATATACTCTCTCTTGCCTTCCCTCATAGCCACACCTCCATTCTTCTAAAAAAAATTTTTCTAGGCCTTCAAGTTATTTAAAAATTACAGCCTGGAGCAGTGGCTCAAGCCTGTAATCCCAGCACTTTGGGAGGCCTAGGTGAAGGGATTGCCTGAGTCCATAGGTTCTAGAATAGCCTGGGCAACTTGGCAAGACCTCATCTCTACAAGAAATGAAACTATTAGCCAGGCATGATAGCACGTGCCTGTAGTTCTGGCTACTTGGAAGGTTGAGGAGGAAGGATCGCCTGAGCCCAGCAGGTCGACACTGGGTTGGCGGTGAGTGTGCCACTACACTCCAGCCTGGGCGAGGGAGTGAGACTCCAACTCAAAAAAAAAAAAAAATTACAATCAAGAGTCTTTAAGTGATTTATAGTTAGTAACTACATATAGCTAGCTAACTCTCAACTTTTTATCATCATCCCTGGTTTATTCAGATCTTCACAGTTGCATTGAAGTCACCTGTTCATAGAAATCAGTTGTATGTCATCAATCCATCTTGCATCCGGAAAGAGTTGTCCATTCACCATTTACAGCTCCTGTTAACCTCACCACTACTTTTTCAGATATCTAGGCTGTGCAGCATGAAGAGAAGCATGGAGGTAGGCAAGAGGAAAATGTGCTTGGGGAATGATATTCAGGAATTATTTAATCTGCTCACTCAACTGATCCCTCACAGTTACCCTAGAAGTAACATGTACCAATTTTCTTTATAATGTTCTACATTTACCTCCCCATTTCCAGTTTCAAGGCTATACCGAGCCCAGTTATGCTTCCATTATTTCACATCCATTCTCTCCCCTCATCCCTTTCATGCTATAGTCTATTTTTGGTATGAAGGCGGAAATGATCGCTCACACATCTACAATATTTCCTGTTTCCTTACTATATTAGAATGAAACTCTTCCATCCTCTTCCATCTTGCTATTTGAATCTAGTCAACTATATTTTTCTGAATATACTCCATGGACATTTGAATCAAAATAATCTGTTTGTAGAAGAAATTGAAAATAGAAAGAAGAGAAATTGGAAAGAGGAGATTTTCTTCTTTCTTCCTATGTCTTCTCCCCTTCCCTCTGCTTTCCTCCCCTCTCTTCTACTCCCCTCCCCTAGTCATCTTTCTGTGTCTTTACTTTCACCCATTAAACCCTTAATGAATACACTGGGTTGGGTAACTTGGAGCTTGATAATTCATCAGACACTTCAGGGTTGGGAAGTAAATAATGTAGCATGACACGAATCTTCATAACACTTTTATAAGGGGAAATACTATCTATATTTCATGGAGGTGAAAACTGAGATTGAGAAAGCTTACACAATACACAAAGACCACAGAGCAGATAACAAATAAACCTAGACTTTTCCAGAAGTCCTATGTTTCACCACAATAGTATTTGAAATCCAAATTGAGGAAGTCTGGGACACTGAAGAAGAGAGATGGACACATCTGAGGTACCAACAGAGCCAGCATGCCTAGAGGGCAAAGAGTATACAGCGGCCTTTGGTGAGATATGGCCAGAGGCATGGGGAGGAATTTGAGAGTGTCCAGCATTGTAGGCTATGTTATCAGACTTAGAATTTAGGCCTTTGAGTACTGGGTCAGCTAAGGGAGTAGTAGAATAAGATTCACACACTGGGAAGATACCTTTGAGGCCAGGGTGAATGTGGGTGGATTAGTAGTGCAGCTAAGATGGTAGAATCGCATCAAAAAATATTTAGGATATAAAATGGTGGGATTCTCTGATGAATTTGATATGTGCATTAAAGAGCAGGAGGTTTCTAGAGTGACAGAGAGGTTCCTGCTTTCCATACTGGGTAGAAACCATGTTTGATCTAGGATGGGATGAGGAGTTAAAATGTTAATTGAACTCATGTGTGTGTGTGAGGTAAAAAAAAAAATGTATACGTAAGATAGGAAGAGGCACAGGGTGAAATTATGAAGAGCTACAACACTGGTGATTAGATGAGGGGGGTGACCTTGAAATAGGGACAATGAGGAAACAATCTGAAATCAGGAAAGATGTCAAGGAAACTAAGCGAAGCAGAGGACTATTAAGGTAGGAGTTGTCAAGAGCGCCAAATGCTATTGAAATTAACAAGGGAATGTTCATCAGATTTAGGGACTGAAGATCATTGCTGACCTTAGAAAGAGCTGTTTGGAGATGTTTCCAGAAGTCAGATGGGAATGGATGAGGTTAGGAAATGGAGTCTGAAGGAGCAAGGAATATTTCTGTGGAGAAGCTGTGATGCTGATCAGGAAAGATTTCAGAAGTCGCAAGTCGTTTTCCCTTTTTCTTAACATTTTCTTGAAAAAGAATTCCATGCTTAAAATAATTTGAGAATGTAGATTATAGTATAATAATTTTCATATACTTGTTTACCTACTCTAATTTCTTTACTAGTATTATCCTATCTTTTTTTCAGCCACAAAATTTTAAGATACTTAGAAGAACAGAATCATGAATCTTCTATTTATTTTGTATCTATTTACAAATTTTTATGTGCAGTCTACACATATATGATCATTTGGTCATCAACTATTTATTACACATATATACTATTAATGAAGTTATTATTCTACTGGGACCAGAAGTTCCCTAGCAGAATTTCATTTAATTTTATGTTTTAATTCAAATAATAACCTTAAAATAGTAATTAATCATGTTTTAGATGATCTGATTGAGCACCAAACTATCAAGAAATTTAGTTCCTAGATTTGTATTTGCCATTTGCATTTCATTTTTTTCATATGAAGTTATGGTTTTCTATATAAAAAAACTCTGTGTAGAACCAAATGAAAAATTTGGGGAAAAATTGAATTCACATACACTTGTGAATACAAAACTCTGGACCAGAGAAGGCTGCTCTATCAATGGAATTGCATTCAATTATGTAACTTATAACAAAAAGTAGGTCCATCTGTATATGTAACAAGTATTAAGAATAGCAAGTAAAGAAAAACACAATGTAAAAGTTATTTTTCATTTTAATGTCCAGCAAAACTTGATTTCATTTTCATTGTATACAGATCTTAATAACAGCAATGGGAACATGCCATTGAAAGGTAAAATACAGCTTTAAAGAGTCATCAAGCTATACTATATTAAAATTGGCAAAATGATGATTAAGTATGATATTTGGTTTTCTTAAACTAGCAAAACACTGAAGCCCAAAATCCTACTTTGTATAACATATTGTGTGAGCAGGTATTTTCTGCATTAAATATCAGGCTCAAAATACAAAGTCATACATATAGAGAACAAAGTCAGTGCCTAATTTTTTCTACAATTAACCAAGTACCAGGCTTTGGTTTTATATCAAAACAATTTTTAAATAATATAATTTAGAATTTTTAAAAATTTGTTTTTTTAAAAAATAGAATTGTTTTTAGGTTTTTTAGCACAATATATTTAAATGTTATTCTAATAAAATGCAAGATAATCTTAGAGAAATATAGTATTTGCTTATCTCTAAAAGTGGTCTAAATATTTCACTCAAATTAAGGAAGACTAATTTAATACATTTGGAATAAATCAAAGTTTTGTAAAACATTCCAGTTCTTGCTGTCAATGCAGTGTAAAAGCTAGTTGAGGAAACGGGAATGCGTAGACCTTAACCAAAGAATACACAAGAAGATATATTGCTGCAGTTCAGAGGTCCAGTGGGCTCTGATGTTATGGATAGCTTCAAGGAGGAAGTAGAACTTGACTTGATCATTGAGGCTGTGGTGGAATTTGACTTGATATTTTAGGAGGGAGAGCAAGGCAAACAGCAGTGTATGGAGGTATTCTCAGGAAAATGAGGTCTATGATTCAGTTGCAGACTGTAATGTGATCAGGGAAGACACCATTAAAACATAGTGTGTGGCCAAATTACAGATTAAATACCTTTACTATTGGTAAAGTCATAGAATGCCATCAAATTTTACTCCTCGGATTTCTTGTAATTTGACACTGTTTAATGTAAAGTGCACATAGGCTATCTCTTTTATAGAGTTTCAAGTTTCATAAAAATATTTTCAAATTAAATAATTACTAATAGAAAATATGTAGAAAATCATAAAAACAAAGGAAAAAATTTGTAAATAACGTGTTACTGAAATAACCCTTAGGATTTTGTTGATGATTTTTTTTTTTTTTTGATTTGGAATCTCACTCGGTCGCCCAGGCTGGAGGGCAGTGGCAACCTCCCGGCCACCGCAGCCTCAACCTGTTGGGCTCTGGCAATTCTTCTGCCTCAGCCTTCCAAGTAGCTGGAACTACAGGCGAGCGCTACCACGCCCGGCTAATTTTTTGATTTATTGTAGAGATGAGGTCTCGCCAAGTTGCCCAGGTGGGTCTCGAACCCGCGGGCTCAGGCAATCCACTCACCTCAGCCTCCCAAAGGCAATGGATTACAGGTGAGCCAATGAGCCCAGCTGTTGATGATTTTTAATAAAACTGGAGGTGTCATCAAGTTCTTTACTCCTGCTCACCCCTGTTGGTCTTTCTTCACTGCATCTCATATACTACAAGGGAAGTAAATGAATAATATTTGCATACTTTTCTAGCTCATTTCTTCCCTTCTCTTTCTCTTTTCTTTCTTCCTTTCTGTAAATGGATAATTTAATATGTTTATCACTGTAGTTCTTCCATTCCTTTTACCTTCCTTTAGTTTACTTATGTGAATTCTCAAAATAAGGGATGTTTGTGTAAGGTGGTCCCTGGAAATGTTCGGAGTCTTAGAAAATGACTAAAGGAGGACAGTTGATAAAGAGCATTTTTTTCTTCATTAGTAGACCAATACCAGACCTGATGCTTATCAGTTTTTGTGAATGCTTTTGTATATTTAAACTGCCAAAATGTAAAAGTTGACCAATAAAGGCATACACATGATTTTAGGCAAGTAGATTTTGTTTAACATTTTAACTTTATTTAATAAGTAAAAACATTTGTTACATACTTCATGTCCTATATTTGACAAATACCAGTTTATTCTGTTTTTCATAGAATTCTACAAGGAAATGACAATAGAAGAGTTCACCTCTTACTTTAGCATTCTCCCAGTGAAGTTGTCCTATGCTACAGAACATTCTTGAAAACAACTTGCTAAAATTTTAAAGATAGCCTCCTTCCAGCAATAAGAATTTCTTCAGAAGTAGAACCTTTTCCAAACATATTAATATTTTCAAAAAGATGATAACCCTGTCAGGGATTAGACTGTCTCCAGGGTTAAAACCATAATCTGGTAAATAACTTCAACAGAGTATCTCTTTCTCCCTGAATAGGAAACTTTCTCATCAGGGAATCCCACAGATATTCATTTCTTCAAAGACAGGACCATTAAAACATGTCAGAATCTTCAAAGTGGGAAACATGCCACCCCTTAGCAAAATGAAGTCCTTTAAAGTAGAAGCCCAACAGCATTATGAAGGCTCCAAAGGAAAAGTCCCAAAGCTCTACAAAATACTGCTTCCAGTACCCAATCCTCAGATTTTAATTTTAAAATGTTATGCAGATGGTGCGTAATCTACTTTTTAAAAATAGACTGTATTTTTAGAACAGTTTTAGGTTCATAGCAAAATTGAGTGGAAATAAAGAGATTTCTTTATATACCCCCTGCCTCTACACATACGTAGCCTTTTCCCTTATCAATATCCCCCACCAGAGTGGTACATTTATTACAATCGATGATCCTACGTTGACACATCATTTTTACCCAAAGTCTATAGTTTACATTAGGGTTCGCTCTTGGCATTGTGCATTCTATGGATTTGGAAAAGCATATAATTACTTGTATCCACCATTATAGTGGTATCCAGAGTAGCTTCACTGTTCTTTAAATTTTCTGAGCTCCAGCCATCCCTCCCTCCCTCCCTTTAACCCCTGACAACCACTGATCTTTTTATTGTTTCCACAGTTTTTGCCTTTTTCAGCATGTCATATAGTTGGCATCATATATATGTAGCTTTTCAGATTGACTTCCTTGACTTAGTCATATGAATTCAAGGTTAGTCCAAGTTTCCTGATAGCTTAATAACTCATTTCTTTTTAGCACCGAATAATCCTGTTGTGTGGATGTACTACATTCTCTGCTGAAGGACGTCTTGGTTGCTCCCAAGTTTTGGTACCTACGAATGAAACTGCTGTAAACATGATGTGCAGGTATTTGTGGGGGTACACATTTTCAACTTCATTGGGTAAATACCAAGGAGAGTGATTGGAAGATTGTATGGCAACATTATGTTTAGTTTTTTAAGAAACTACCAAACTGTCATCCAAAGTTGCTGTACCACTTTTTTGTTCCCACCAACAATGAACAAGTACTTGTTGGCTCTATACTCTCATCAGCATTTGGGGTTGTCCGTGTTTGGGATTTTGCCCATTGTAATAGATGTGTTGTGGTATCTCCTTTTTAAATTTTATTTTAAAGATGTGGGGTACATTTCAGGATTAGGAATATAAGTGGTATACGATGGTACAGGTGTAGTTTGAGCCTTCCACTCGTTCTCACTTAGTCGAGTTTAGGCTCAGGGACCCTTATTAATGTTATGTGCTTCCCCTACCTCCCCTGGCAGTGTCCCACTACTGCCAATCCCTTTCTTACAGTATTATTATAAATGTTCAGGATCCACTTATGAGTGAGAATATGTGGTACTCAGTTCTTTGTTTCTGTGATAGATCACTGAGTATGATAGACTCTAAATCCATCCAGGTTGCTGCGAAGTCCATATGTTTGACCTTCTTTATAACTGAGTAATATTCCATTGTGTATATGTACCACACTTTTTTTATCCAATCCACTTTCATTGGGCAGCAAGATTGGTTCCCTCTTTTGGCTGTTGTGAATAGTACTGCAATAAACATATGTACGCAGGTATCTTTTTTGTAGAATGATTTGAGTTCTTCTGGGTATATTCTTGGAAGGAAGTTTGCTGGGTCATATGGAAGGCTGATTTTTAGATGTTTTAGAAATTACCACACTGTTTTCCACGGAAAACAGTACTAGTTTACACTCTGCCAACAGTGTAAAAACATTCCCTTTTCTCTGCATTCTCTCCAGCATCGATTGTTTTTTGAGTTATTAATGAAGGCCATACTGACTGGAGTTAGATAGTATTTCAGGGTGGTTTTGATTTGCATTTCTTTGATGATTAGTGAGGCTGAACATTTTTTCATGTATCTGCTCAGGTTTTTTTTCTGAGAGGTGTCTATTCCAATCTTTTGCCCACTTTTTAATAGGGCTGTTTGTTTGTTTTTCCTTTTGACATGTTTGAGTTCCTTGTAGATCCTGAATGGTCAGTCTTTGTCAGATATGCAGTTTGGCAAATATTTTTTTCCAATTCTGTGGGTTGTCTCCCCACTCTCTTGATGGTTTCTTTTGTTTTGCAGAAGTTTTTCAGTTTGATGAGGTCCCACTTGTCTATCTTATCTCTTATGGCATCTCATTGTTGTATTATTTTGCATTTTTCTGAAACATATGATGTGGAACATCTTTTCATATGCCTATTTTCCACTTGTACATCTTCACTGACAAAGTGGTAGGGTTTTTGGCCCTTTAAAAAAATCAGATTGTTTGTTTTGTTTTTGAGTTTTTAAGAATGCCTTGCATATTTTATATAAAAGTTCTTTATGAAATGTTTTTGCACATATTTTCTCTTAGTCTGTGGCTTATATTTTCATCATCTTCACAGTATCTTTTGCAGAGCATATGTTTTTAATTTTAATGAAGTTCAGTTTATCAATTATTTCTTTACTGGATCTTTCCTTTGTTGTTGTACCTAAAAAGTCATCACCAAACCAAGGTCATCTAGATTTTCTCCTTTGTTATCTTCTTGGTGTCTTATAAGCCTACACTTTACATTTTGCTTATAATCCATTTAGAGTTAATTTTTGTAACAGTTGCAAGTTCTATGTCTAGATTCATATATTTGCATGTGAATGTCCACTTGTTCTAGCACTATTTGTTGAAAAAAAATCTTTTCTCATTTTATCTCCTTTCATTCCTTTATCAAATATTAGTTAACTATATTTAAATGGATTTATATTTGGGCTCTATTCTGTTTATTGATCTATTTGTACATTCTTTCACCAGCTCCATACTGTCTGGATTACTGAAGCATTATATAGTAAGTCTTGAAATTGGACAGTGTCAGTCCTTCAACTTTGTTCTTCTCCTTCAATACTGTGTTGGCTATTCTGGGTCTTTCCACCCCTGTATACACTTTATTTATTTATTTATTTGAGTTGTAGTCTCACTCTGTCGCCCAGACTGGAGTGCAGTGGCCTCACCAGGCCACGGCAGCCTCGACCTGCTGAGCTCTGGTGATCTTTCCACCTCAGCCTTCCAAGTAGCTGGAATTACAGGCATGCGCTACCTCGCCCGGCTGATTTTTTGATTTATTGTAGAGATGAGGTCTTGCTGCCCAGGCGGGTCTCGAACCCGCAGGCTCAGGCAATCCACTCACCTCAGCCTCCCAAAGGTGTGGGATTACAGGCTGAGCCACCAAGCCTATCTGTTAACTAGGGGAGAGGCCTGCAAGACTGGAGAACAAGTTTTCTGAAAATTGGTAAATCATCTTGACTATTTCACTTTTTTCCTTAGAGAAAAAGGTTTATCTGCTTTATCCCTCTGATAGAGATATTGTGAGACTAAGTTTACATCAGGAAACGCTCTATGAAAAGTAATGAATACTAAATCATAGTCATCATCATTATTAATTATGTGATTGCCACTATTTTCACTCTAGAAATTTTTATGTAATCAAAGAATATATTTTTTGTCTAAATTTGAAATTTGGGTCGTGAGAACTTTGGCTATAAACTAATGTTATGATTATAAATAAATTAAATGTCTAAGAAAAGCTATGGGAATGCCTAGATATTAATGCAGTCCACATAAAATGTTTGCACTAATAGTTTGTCTTTATTTTCACATTTTATTATTATCCATATTGTTAGTCTGAATATTGATCATAATAGAAAATGGAATTTGAATCCTATCCATGGTGTTCTTTTCTTTTTTTATAGACTAGAAAATATAGGTTTTTTAAAGAAATGGAATTAGAGAGAAAAAGAGAGGAAATTCACCTCTTCAAGGCAGGAGAGGGGACCAAAGCTTAGGAAGCATGGCAGCGACCATAGCTCAAAGAGCACATGGCCACACTAGAGTTTAGTAAAGCAATGGGAAGTGGCTGCTCAAGGTTAAATGCTTTTAAACATTTCCCTTTGATGGGGGCAGGTCTTTAAGGTGGTTAGGTGGTGGTCTGCTCCACGTCATCACAAATGTGCAGGTAGGTGCAGGTACTGATGTCAGGTGATGGACTGCAGGCAGATGGGTGGGCAAATCACAGGATTGCTGCCATGGTGATGGGGTCTGTCTGTGTCATGAAGGTCATGAAGGACTGATTAGGTTAACCTGGGTCTTATGGATGGAAGCAAATACTTCAAATGGAAAAGCTAATTAGTACAAAACAAGCTGGAGCGGGGGTGGTAAAGCAATTATCAACAGTTATTTCTGAGAAACTAGTTCTGTCCTTGGCTAGTGGATTAGAGAGTAAAGGGAACTGTTAGAAAAACATGACAATTCTAAGCAATGTTAAGATGACTGCTCATTGGTTATACTGATTCCATGTTATGTCCTCTCATTTCCCCCTCTTGCTATTTTAAAATATTCTGATTTGTACTTGGGAACAGAGATGAAGGTCAGGCTTCTGTAACTGCCCCCTGCTGGATAGGGAGGTAGAGATGTCCCTACCTGTCTAGAATAAGAGTGGGTGATGAGAGGGTAGGAGCTATGGTGTTCTATTTCTAAAATAATTTGGGAAGCAGATTCAGAATGTATTAACGTAAAGATTATGAGAACCAGGAATAGGAAGTGGGCTAGGTTAATTCTTTTTTCTCTCCCTTAATTATTTGTTTTCCTAAGGTGATAATGCCATCCTACGTTTGAAGGAGGACTAAAATCATGTGTTGTGTGTGTGACTATGTGAGTATGTAAGACTTGAATATGATTTAATTCAAAATAATATGTAATACAACTTTATATTGCTAACTAAAATGTAGATATACTTAGAAGCTACCATGAACAAATTATAATGGATTTGAATCTTGGAATTGAAAGTGTGGTTAGAAAGTTTTTGGACTAAGTGTTAGTATATTTCACTGCCTTTTACTCTGTGTCTACTTCATAATCAGCTAAAACCACTTTGCACACGTCTATACTTCTAGTTCCTAAGACAATCTTATACCTACCAACAAAAAAATCACAAACATTATTAGCCTTTCAGCTTTAAAACTTTGAACACATGATTTTCTAAATTCTCAACACTTCTCCGGAAAGAATCTTAAGAACTGTCATTTCTCAGGAATGGGAGCAGCCTGTTGGTTGCACAGCCTCAGTGCAAAAGCAGTGGCTGTGATGGGAGCTGAGGCCAGATGCCAATTCTCTTTTGTCACTGTTACAAGACATCTGAGAGGCACATTTTCATGCCTGCCACAGTGGACACAAACTATTTTATTATGAGAGGAACTACTGGGGCCAAGAAATGAAGGCGCCAAAAGAAAACCAAAATATCTAAGCACCTGTTATGTTTCAGGTGTTTTGGGTATTTTCGTATTTGCTATCTCTTTTAAGTCTTAACAACAACCCTAAAAAGTAATCTTGTTACCTTTATGTTAAGTATGTCTATACAAACTGAGCTTTTAAATATGCACATAGAAAAGGAGGTTTAGGCGACTGACATCATCTTAAATTTGAGGAAATATTTGAAGAGTTAATGCTACAATGTTAAACTAAATTGTTAAGTGAATGCCTCAGTAGGTTTTAGAAAATATGTTTCAGCTTGAGAAAAATGGTATAAAAATCAGGAATTGTAAGGTAATCCTTCTGTATTCACTTTTAATTTCAAATAAAAGAAGAATATGGTATCAATTTATGATGATAGTTTACAAAATGTACACTAACAAATTTCTTCTGCTATTGAGTATTTCTGGTTACTGGAAGATTTGAGGTAAGTTCATAAGAGATGCTATGGGTTCCATAGAGGTAAAATAACCAGTCTGAAGAGCCCTGGTCTTTTGCTTCAAAGTACATGTTCCACCATTAAAATGAAGTCTCTTCTAGTGTCAGAACTAATGCCCAATTAGTGAAGACAAAGGGCCATGTGTTAGACCTGTGATTCTTAAATTTTCTTATCACACTTTGTTTTTGTTTTTTGCATTATATTTGTGACTGCATATTAAATATTAAAACAGAAAAAAATAAATATTTTTAAATAATTCACTTAAAAGAGCAGTTCTAAACCCATTAAAGCTAACATAGATAACATTTTTATGAAAAATAACTTATTTCCCAAATAAACAAAAAAAAAGAGTGAAAAGAATGACATTGTTTTACATTTTTGTAGGCTATTGTTTAAATTAATAGATAATAGTAAATTCTTAATCTGTGCCTTAATTTCATCTGTTGCTAGATATTACAATTGAGGTATGTGAAGAAACACTGTCCTCACATAGGTATGTAATTGTCATTACAGATAATTATAGATACTAATTTTTTTTTTACATTTTGATAGCTTTAGGAGCACAAATGTTTTTTGGTTACATGGGTGTATTGTATGGTGGTGAATTTTCCCCTCACTGCCACTAGAGCACATTGTACCTGGTAGGCAGTGTATCATCTCTCACTCCCTTCTTCTCCTTTGCCCAGAGTCTCCAATGTCCATGGTACTATTTTATATGTTTTTGCAGACCCCATAGCTTAGCTCCCACTCGTAAGTGAGAATATGCAGTATTTGGTTTTCCAGTCCTGTATTGCTTCACTTAGGATAACGATCTCCAATTTCATCCAATTTACTGCAAAATACATTTCTTTGTTCTTTCTTTTGGCTGAATAGTATTCCATGGTTTGTGTGGGTGCGTGTGTGTGTGTATGTGTGTGTGTATCATATTTTATTTATCCACTTATCAGTTGATGAGCACTTAAGTTGATTTCACATCTTTGCAATTGTGAATTGTACTGCAACAAACATATCAGTGCAAATGTCTTCTCTGTATAACTCTTTTTCTTTGGGTAGATACCAAGTAGTGGGATTGCTGGATCCTATGGAGGATTTACTTTTAGTTCTTTGAGAAATCTCCATGCTGTGAGTTATAGAGGTTGTACTAATTTACATTCCCACCAACAGTGTATAAGTGTTCTTTTTTCATCATAACTATGACAACATCTATTGTTTTATGACTAGCATTAATGATCATTCTGACTAAGATAAGGTGGTATCTTATGGTGGTTTTAATTTATATTTCGCTGATGATTAGTAATGTTGAGCATATTTTAATGTTTTTTTGGTCATTTGTATATCTTCTTTTGAGAGATGTCTGTTCATGTCACTTGCCCACTTTCAATGGTTTTTTTTTTTTTTTTTTTTTTTGCTTGCTTGAGTTCCTTGTGGATTCTGAATTAGTCCTTTGTTGGATATATAGTGTGTGAATATTTTCTCTCATTCTCTTGATTGCCTATATACTCTGTGGATTATTTCTGCTGCTGTGCAGAATATTTTTAGCTTAATTAAGCCCCACTTATTTGCTTATTTTTTGTTACCTTTGATTTTGGGGGTCTTAGTCATAAATTCTTTGCCTAGGCCAATGTCCAAAAGAGTTTTTCCTTTGTTTTCTTCCAAATTTTTTATGGTTTCAGGTCTTATATTTAAGTCTTCAATTCATCTTGAATTAATTTTTGTATATGGTGAGAGATAGGGGTCCAGTTTCATACTTCTGCATGTGGCTTTTTGATTCCTCCAGCACCACTTTTTGAATAGGGTGTCCTTTTTTTGGTGTATACTTTTGTCTGCCTTGTCAAAAATCAGTTGATTGTAGATATTTGGGTTTATTTCTGAATTCTTTATTCTATTGATCTAAATGTCTACTTTTGTATTGGCACTATGCTGTTTTGGCTACTATAGCCCTGAAGTATAATTTGAAGTTGGGCAATATGATGTCTCTCATTCTGTTCTTTTTGCTTAGGATTGCTTTAGCTATTTGGGGTCATTTGGAATTTAAAATTCCATATGAATTTTAGGATTTTTTTTCAATTTTGTGAAAAATGATGTTGATAGTTTGACAGGGATTGCATTGAATCTGTAGATTACTTTGGGTTGTATGATCATTTAATAATGTTGATTATTCAAATCATGAGCATGGAATGTTTTCCCATTTGTTTGTGTCCTCTAAAATTTCTTTAATAAGTGTTTTATAAATATCTCTTTCTTCTTCTTTTTTTTTTTTTGAGTTGGAGTCTCACTCTGTCACTCAGACTGGAGTACAGTGGTCGTTCCCGGCCACCGCAGCTTCGCCTGCTGGGCTCTGGCGATCCTTCCGCCTCAGCTTTCCATGTAGCTGGAACTATAGGCGTGTGCAAATTTATTGTAGAGAAGAGGCCTTGGCAAGTTGTCCAGGGGGGTCTCGAACCCGCAGACTCAGGCAATCCACTCACCTCGGCCTCCCAATGTGGTGGGATTAAAGGCTGAGCCACCGAGCCTGGCCAAGATCTCTCTCTTCTTATAGAGATCTTTCATCCCCTTGGTTATATATATTCTTAGGCATTTGATTTTTTTGAAAGCTATTGTAAATGAGATTGAATTCTTGTTTTCATCCTCAACTAGGTCATTATTGGTGTATAGCAGCGCTACCAATTTGTATGTGTTGATTTTGTAAACTGAGGCTTTATTGAATTGTTTGATACTACAGCAAAACTCAGAAAGTGATTGTTTTTTAAAGGTTACAGTGTGAAATCTGAAATCATATCAATACATTTTTCCTACTTTTAAAAAATGCATTGGGTTCTTATATATTTTGAATGGATCTTTTACCCATGGTGATAGTTAACAAAATTTGTTAGTGATTTTATAATGCCATAAATTAATTATTTGGAAAATATTTGTTCACAGAGTTATTCAGATCTTCCAAATATCAAAACAAAACACCATATTTGTTAGTATTTCCTCCAATTTTTCATCAGAAAAATTTTGAGTATTATGGAGTTCAAGTTTTAACACTGGCAGCAAATACTGTCAACTTCATTCTTTGACAGTTAACTTCAATTATTTTCAATGAAATATCTTTCCAGTGCTCATATCCAAATAGCCATAATTTGTCAGTGATTCTTTCAAGTAAAAGGATATTTTATGAAAGACTGGCTAGTTCAACTTGTGATTATATTACACAAGTGCTTTTCCTCCAAAGAACCATCATACTTTAGTATATAACAAAACTACTTTTTGTGTACTTCTGATTGCATTACATGGGACACTAAAAAGATATATAATTATTTCTATATTTCATAAAATTACAAATTCTTACTGCTTCACTGAAGACTTTTTTTTTTTTTTTTTGAGTTGGAGTTTCACTCTGTCACCCAGACTGGAATGCAGTTGTAGCCGCTCCCGGCCACCGCAGCCTCGACCTGCTGGGCTCTGGTGATCCTTCCGCCTCAGCCTTCCATGTAGCTGGAATCACAGGCACCCACTACCATGCTTGGCTAATTTTTTTTTTTTGTTTTGATTTATTGTAGAGATGAGGTCTCACCAAGTTGCCCAGATGGGTCTCGAACCCGTGGGCTCAGGCAATTCACTCACCCGAGCCTCCTAAGGCGCGGGATTATAGGCTGAGCCACTGAACCCAGCTTGAAGACATTCTTAAGGGAAATCCTTTAATTAATTTATTTTTTGAACTTGTTATTTATTAATTTTGGATCTGTGCTAGAGAGAAATATTGTACCATGACTACAGTTTGGTGCTGACTGCCAGAAGTTTTACCCACTGTTGTTTTTGTACCCTCAGTGCCACTGTAAATACTGTGGAAAAAAGCAAGTAATGTTGTATTCTTATAAAAATATTTTTGACTTTATAGACTGCCTTCCTCCCTTGAAGGTGTCTTGAGTGACTAAAAGATCCACAGACCACACTTCATAATCCTCTGTTCAATATTATAGCTAGAAATTCTTGAAACTGTCCTAAAATGTATTTGTTCAATGAGGTCAGGCATCTGACTTCAAGCACTTAGAAGAGTCCGTAGTGATCATGGAACCAACCATGCTGTCCATCAAAAGAGGACTGGATTTAAAAAATGTGGTACATATACACAATGGAATATTATGCAGCCATAAAAAAGAACAAAATCATGAATTTTGCAGCAACCTGAATGAAATTCGAATTTATAATACTGAGTGATCTCTCACAGAAACAAAGATCTGAGTATCACATGTTCTCACTCATAAGTGGACCTTGAACAACTATCGTAATGCTGTAAGAAAGGGATTGACAGTGGAGAGAAACTATGGGGAGTGCAGGGAGGGGAAGGGAGGTGGGATTAACGGTAGTCAATATCTGTCTGGGGACAGGGGGCACACCCCATTAGCAAGGGTACCCGCGTGGTGCATATTTGTATACCTAACCCTTAACTGTACCCCACAATTTTAAAATAAAAAATATGTATTAAAAAAAGAAAAGTCCTTAGCACATAATGTAAGTATAAATTATCATTTGTTGAATTAAAAAAAAGAATTGAATACATTAATTCTGCTCTCTTCCCTCCCTTGCCTCCCCCAAATAGGTTATGGGCTGAATGTCTCTGTGATTTAGTTTTCTCTTCTGTATAGAGATAATAGCAGTACCTAACTTACAGATTTTTTTAGATGACATGTGATAATGCATTAAAATATCTCACAGAATGACCAACATGTTTTATTGGTGTTCCATTATTTAAAAATACATTAAAAATCCACAGCTGTTTCTGTTATAGTTAGATTCTCTTGCCTATTATAGTGTTTTTGGTCAAAAGAGCAGAGTACCTTACAAAAAGTAAGAGCCAGCCAGGATAGCAGTTTGAGGCTTGGATGATAGCTCCAGAATGTCTTCAAGCACCCAGGCTTCTATTTTTTCTGCACTAATACTCTACCATGTGATTTTCATCTTAAAGTCACATCCTAATCCACTATGGCCCCTGAAGTGGTGGTTATCGCTTATACACTGAAGGCTAGAGGAAAGAAGAAAGGTGGTAAGGGGTTTTTAAAAGGCTGCCTGAGCAGAGTCAGTTCCTTTTAATTAGCTTTCTCAGAAGTCCTATACCTCAGCTCTACATTTCATCGTTAGCAAGGTTACAGACAAGGGAGGCAGAGAACTTAACTTTCTAGTCTACGTGTTAATTATAACTAGCTAAAAATTAGGATTTCTATACTAAGAAGCAATTTAAAAAATGCCTGTGTTAGAATAGGAAAATAGATGCTACGTAACATATAAAGTGGATATATTCTATTGTGTAGAAGTGTGATTGATACAGATACTTTTGCTTCTGTATGGAGATAACAACTATTTGACCCAGTATTGAACTCGGCACCTTACCATTCACTTTTATCCTCACTGAAGAGCAGTGATTGTACATCAGACTGTATTCAGTGTCTCTGTGTTCTCCCCAGGATCAAGTGATGGAAATTTATATGTACAGTGCATCGGATGTGATTCAGCTGCACTGATGACTAACCATTTTAGGCTGAACGGAGAGCACTACAGCCTCTCTAAGTTTCCTGAATCTTATCCCAATTATATTTCATTTAATAACACTCAGTGAAATATCTGGTGGCAGGGGAAATGAAACTACATGCTTTTATGGGATCATTCATCAAGAACTAATTGAAGCTTTCATACAGTTTAGTGCTGATAAAACAGTGTAACAATAAACAATAACAAAATTCACTGGAGAAGGATTTGTTTTGCCGTGAGGAAAATGGTTCCGTTTCATCCTGGGATTCCTGGTTAAAAGAGTCTCCAATTTACAATGGGATAAGCACAGGCTTCTCTGCATAATGACGGGGTGGAAGCTGTGTCAAATGTATTAGTGTTGCTCCACTGGAGCCATTCTCATCCTAAGTATTTGCTATTGTATGGGGCTCTGGCAGGAGGCTGCAGGACCAATAGGATTGTAAAAAGTTTCTTTTTGCTATTTATCGTTATTGTGCTTAAAGCAGTCCTTCCACCGTTTTTATTAGGAAATTAAAGGAAAACCATCTGAGTGTACTTTCACAAAGTTCAGATTCTTAAAAGTTGTATTTCAAGAAGTTCCTTTGTGAATACTCCTGCCTAAGGAGTTGGCTGACTCTTTGTCACTGAAATTTTTGTTTTTCCACATGTGGTGTTTGGACATCTGGTGGAACTGAAAAGGAAGAAGAGAATGGGCTCCTTATTCATTTTCTTGGGAGTGATTGAAGGAAATAGTAGCAAAATAAAATGTGTGAGAAATATGCTGCAAACCTGAACATTCATTTGCACAGAGTCCTTAAAATGTGTTGCTATATTTATTCGACTTAGATGGCAGTAAGCACCATACTATAGGTGCAGAATTTTACTTGGTAACTGGTATGTCTTATATGTAATAAGCACAGATTGTATTGGCAAAATATGTTACGTAGACTCTACTCGACTCAAGGCACTAAGACTTGGCTATCTACTAACACCTTTTAAAAAGTGCTCAAATAGCATTATTTGAATATTGATTTTAGATAAATTATCATCATATGCTAAGGCTCATAAGATGATTAAATGCCATTATTAAATGCCAGAACATATTGATTAATATGTTTTGAGGATCTACCTGTAAAACAAGAAACACTGGTAATATGGGTATGGTTGGAAATAATTTTAAAATGCAAATTTTTGCTCAAATTTACTTTCATTATAAAAAGTAATTTCTCTTAAGGGCTTTTTAGACAGAGACTTTCTAAAAACCTTAATACATCTTAAGCAAATCACTGCCAAGCCTAAATTACTCTCTAGAATGAGAAGGATTTAGAGACACCACAATCATTTTTTCGGCTGGCTAAGAAGCCAAATTAATGCTTCGTGCACTAAGTTGCCAGTCACTTCGGTTAATTTGAAGCACCATTAATGAGTGAAGGACAAGTTCATATCATGATGTCAAAGTATCACCATAATAGGTATATTTGGAGACGTGATGATTGTAAATTTTACATCTTTCACATGGTAGACCATATTTGACTTTCCATGTAGATCTGCCAAATAGTAGGATTTTGTAGCAAAGAAGATGTGAGTAACAGCTTAGCCTAAATTAAATTTGCACCGTATTGTAATACTTCTACTATAATGCTGTTTTCAAACATACTAGGCAGCTTCTACCTCAGGGTCTTCCTTCTCCTCATGATACCCCCTTTTTCAGTATTTCCACAAAGCTTGCTCATTTCTTTCTTTCAGGCCTTGATCAAATGCCATATTCTCACTGAGGACTTTCTTACCACCTTATATCATATTGCAATTCACACCCACCAACTCATGCATCCGTACTGCTAACTGCTCTATTTTTCTCTATACACATATGTCATCATCTAACACCTTATGTATTATCTATTTATTCGTTTGCTTTCTACTGTCTAGAATTTAGGCTCCCTGAGGGCGTGTGCTCTGCTGTTTTGTTCTTTCATAGATTCCAGTATCTAGCCCAGAGCCCCAAAAATAATTATATGTATTCAGTGGCATTTTGTTTTGGGGTTCTAGAACTCCCATGTCATACACATTAACTGTTTGAGCTTAGGCAAGTCACTTAGTTTATTTGTTTCTGTTTCATTAACTATAATATACTAAAAGAATTCTTGTTAATTTTGCTTATTTAATGAAATAATAAAATACAAGTTCTTTTTGTAGGTGAAAGATTGCTGTCATAACATAGAGTAACTTTCAGACAACCCTGCGGAGATAATAGATTTTACCCTGCATGGGTTATATAGTCAAAAGAAGATTGAGACCTGAGTTAAGGTGTTGACCTTGAACGGTGTTGGCCTTGATACACAAGTTCAAGCTACATTCCACTTGTCTAAATAATGCCTGTTACAAGTCTTTAGTATTCTAGCAATCAGTTAATCTTGTGACCGAAAGTAGGCAGTGATTTATAGAGAGACAGATTCAGAATGGACGCTCAGATGTGAGACAGAATTTGAGAAATGGAAATTTAGGGAGCATAAAGGTAGTAGGGTGCTAAAACTAACTGGCGTGCATGAATAATAAACCAGTGAGTGTGATCTCATTTATAGTATGTTAATAAGAAAAGTGGGCATTATGGTAGAAGGGTAGTACAATGTTAATTATATATGTCAAGTTGGCTAGGCTGCCTTATCCAGTTGTTTAGCCAAACACTTGTCTAGGTGTTGCTATAAGAACGTTTTATAGATGTGGTTAACATTTATTTTCAGTCAATTTTAAGTAGAAGATAACTCCATAACATGAGTGGGCCCATAAACCAGTTTAAGGCCTTAAGAGCAATAACATGAGATCTCCTAGAGTACTAATTCTGCCTCAAGACTGTACCATAGAAATCATGCCTGAGATTCTAGGCTGCCAACCAACCCTGTGAATTTCAGATTTACCAGACCCAACATTCACATAAGCCACTTCCTTAAAATACATCTCTCTCTCTCTCTCTCACTCTTATTTTGAGACAGGGTCTTACTCTGTCTGTTGCCCAGCTGGAGTGCAGTGGCGTGATCACGTCTCACAACAGCCTCAACCTGGGCTCAAGCAATTCTTTCACTTCAGCCTCTTGAGTAGTTGGAACTACAGGCATGCACCACCATGCCTGACTAAATTTTTTTGGTATTGTACTCTAAAGAGGAGGTCTCACTATGTTGCCCAGACTGGACTCAAATTCCTGGGCTCAAGGGATTCTCCTGCCTTGGCTTCCCAGAGTGTTGAATTACAGGCTTGAGCCATTGTGCCCAGCCAGTCTCTCTTGATATGCCTCTCGTGTTGGTTTTGTTTCCTCTAGAGAATGCTGATTGATAATGCTAATAATCTGTGGTTTACAATTCCTGATTTGGAGATTATTTTGAAGGTTGAATAAAACAATGTGTGCTAATTTCATAATAAAATGTGAGCACACAGTAGATGTTCAAAAGGTGGTCATTTTCATAGTGGTGATGATAGAGGTGCTCTGTGATGTATTTACCAGGGAAGTCTGATCTTTAATTAGTCTATGATATGGTAGCATCCACTGAGCACCTGAAGTTTGCTGAATGATTTGACAAGTCAAATAAATGCGATGAGTTTAGTCAATAAGAAAATGTGGTCAAAATATTAAGTAAGGAAATACATATGTATATGTAACTACAAGGAGCATGATGGAAAGAGTGTAAATTCTTCACCAAGCAGGTTGAGATTCAAATTCTATTGTTACTTTTTACCTACTATGTGATCTTATCTATAATATGGGTAAAATAAAATTTTCCTCTGAGGCTTATCATGGGGCTTTACTATATTATATAAAACACCTAGGACTGTATGTGACACATCTTCCTTATACTTCTAAGTTATGAGAACTCAGTATCGCCTTTTCTAATTTTTGAAATTTAGACTTTAGATTTTGTTTTTCCATATGAGAGGTCAAATTCAAGTTCCATAACTAGAGACAGAAATATTTAAAAAAATATTTTCCCCTCAAGATAAATGGAACTTTATGGAGAGGAAAGAATGTGGATAAAGCACAAGCAAATTTTTAATTGACCTCACATGGACTAAGGCTTCATTGAGATGAAAATGGTGACTTCTTTACCAGATGGGGTGTGCAGGGCTAAATCATTTCACCTGTATAAGCAGGTACATCTGGGAGTGGTGAAATGTACCCCCAAACCAAGGATCTTCAGAAAGTCCTTCTCTGGACTGCTTTTAGTTGTCTTGTTCTGCAGGTTCAACAGCAATAACAAGGTCCAGGGCTGTATTCTGTCATTTCAAGGTCAACTTTGGGATACCTATAACAAAACTAAGTGCTGCAACGTGAAGAGAAACCAGAACCATCATCAGTGTTATAAAATACAGTATGTATTTTATTATATGTCCACATGATGTACATTTTGAATGCTTATAAATGAAGATTTATAATCTGAAGTATCATTTAATTTGAAATTAATAAAATAACAAAGTTTGGTTCTAATATCATTAATGTATCATCTGCCAATGTTGTAAGAGTGAAGGGGAGGAAGGGAGTGGCAAAGTAATCTGATTATAATAGTATTTCTTAAGAAATTAGCAAGACGTATTCAATGATACTTCCAAAAGCAATTTTGGTGCCATAGTTTGAAAGAGGTACAGTTTATCTAAATTATTAAGAAGCTAAGTAAGTGAATTTGTTCTGTATCACTAAATGTAATAATAATAATACTTTTTAAGAAAGAAGCTGAGTTCACTAAAAGTAATAATAATAATACTTTTAAAGAAAAAAGTCGAGTACATGCTTCCAGGTGTGCTGACAGTGTGCTGGGGAGAAGATGCTGGCCAGCACTCCTCCAACAGGAAGTACCTGGAGCTGGGTCAGGAAGGCAAGCAAGTCTGGGCACAGTCAGGTAGGCAGAGCACAAATTCAGGCAGGAAATTTTCTGCCAGTGCATCTGGGTACAGATGCCCAGGGCTGAAGCAGTATGGATTGTGGATGAACCAAAAGGCTGCTTGTTAAGACAAGTCAGAAGCAGAGAAAGGTGGAAGGTGAGTGAGGCGGCAACCAAGGCTGTGTCTGATGGTACCAAGAAGGGCTCACAGAGAATTGAAGTGGATATGAGGCCAAAGGTTAATCCTTTTACCCTTTTCAGATCATTAATAGCTGTGCTTGATTTTAATTATAAATATTATAAACATATTTGGAAGCATTCAGACAATATAAAAACTATAAAGACAAAAGGACAAAAATAAAATCTTGAATTCCATATATTTGTAAATATGCTTCCAATTTTTTTTTTTTCTCTTTGCCTTCTCATATACCCATACATATAGCAGGTAACTTTAAAAAAAAAAAAATTAAGACATACTGATGTAAACTTATCTTTAAGAATTTTATCTTATCGAAATGAATGTCAATCCACCTTGCCATTTTCAATATGCATATTGCTATTCATTTGGTGAATATACCGAATAACTTTCATCTACCTATTGTGGATGGGCATTTAGGCTTTTCATGTTTTTCTGTGTAAACACTGTTGTAATAAACAGTCTTTAAAATTGATGTTTCTTTTCTGAGTATTCCAAATGTAAATAAAATTTATTTTTATTCTAAAAGTAATATAACTGTATGCTAGAAAGTGTGGAAAACAGAAAAAGTAAATAAAGTGATTATGCTTCTACCGTGATAACATACCATTTTGGCTTACTTCCTTTATTCATCTTAATTTTTATCACTTTTAATTACCAATGTAAATGCTGCTCTACTTAAAATTGTGGTATTTTAGCTCAGTGGTATCTCTGAAGCCTCAACTGTGTATTTGTTTTTAGTTTTTGAGTTGCCAACATGCATCAAGACAGAGTAAGAAGAAGTGAAAGGAGCTTGTGATAATCAGAGGTTCTTTGGGCCAGGAGAGATAGTGGATACATAGAATACATAAGCACGTTAATCTGAAACTAAAATTGCATGCAGATCTACTGGCTCACTATTAATAATTTGGTGTTTTTTCTTCCAGGATAGACTACAATAAATGTATCACAGATGAAATGTAAAGCAAGTCGGGCTCGGTGGCTCAGTCTGTAATCCCGCGCCTTTGGGAGGCTAAGGTGAGTGGATTGCCTGAACCCGCGGGTTCGAGACCTGCCTGGGCAGCGAGACCTCATCTCTACAATAAATCTAAAAATCAGCCGGGCATGGTAGCGCATGCCTGTAATTCCAGCTACTTGGAAGGCTGAGGCGGAAGGTTCACCGGAGCCCAGCAGGTTGAGGCTGCGGTGGCCCGGGAGCGGCCACTGCACTTCAGTCTGGGAGACAGAGTGAGACTCCAACTCAAAAAAAAAAAAAAAAAAAAAAAGAAAAGAAATGTAAAGCAATTGACAAACTGGGAAAATATTTGCAGCATGTAAAATAGACAAAGAATTTCATATTCTTCTTAAAACGTAACTTTACGTTTTAAATGTCTTCATAGAAATATGTGTGTGTATAAGATAAAAGAACATAGAAATATATATTATGTATGTATATATAAAGTTTTATGTAATATATTTAGCCAATTCCTTGTGGGAAGAAAGTTGGCTCAAATTTTTGTCAGTATAAATTATCCTACAATTGTCATTCTTGTGTATAACTCCTGGAAAGCCTCTGTAATTATTTCTGAAGAAAAATTTTTAGTAGAAAAATTACTGCATCAACATAAAGGAATATTTTGAAGGCCCTTGATATGTTTTCTAGGTGGAATTAAGAGATTTTTAAATATAGGTTGTAGCATATTTAATACACCATCTTTGCACCAATTGTACACAAAACTATGGTCATTACTCACTTGGCTATAGGGCATCTTTCTTTTTTTTTTGAGTTGGAGTCTCACTCTGTCACCCAGACTGAAGTGCAGTGGCCGCTACACACACACACACACACACACACACACACACATACACACACACACACACACACACACACACACACACATACACACACACATATGTATGTAAAATAATATATATTCATGTATTTATACATAAATATATACACGCATAAATATACACACACCCATACATAAATATACCTATGCAGATCTATTTATTTAATTCATAGTGATTTGTCTTTCATTTAAAAAAGAATAATTAATATACTATATTCTTGACATCTTGCTTTTCTTATTCAAATACAGCTTGTCAAAATTTGAAATCAAGTGAAATGTTATAGAGTTATTTCACTCCATTATAATGGATGTATAACAGTTTATCATGCTGATGTACAATAATTTTTTCTCATTTAACTATTGATGAATCTTATACATTTCAATTTTTGCCAATTTGGTAGTCAAATTTTAAAATCTCATTTTGTTTTGAATTAATTTGCTTATATTGTGTCTGATCACTTTTTGTACATTTTGATCATTTCTATGACTTTCTTTGAGAATTCCTCTTGTATGATGTTTGTTTTGCTATCAGAGCATTGATCTTTCTGTTGATTACTAATGCTTTCTATATACTAAAGTGCAAACCCTTTGCTTGCCATATGTGTAGTAAATATTTTTCTCAATTTTCTATTTTTAAATTGATTTTATATTATAGAGATTATATTTTGAAGGACACGTTAAAATTATTGTGTAGTTAAGTCTATCAGAGTTTATCTGGCATTCACATTTAACTTATGTGTTAGGCTCAACCATTCTAGCTCTACCTGCCATGTTCAAGAAATTCTCAATATATAAAATCACCATATATGTGATGTTTATTTTATATGATAATGTACTCTTCATAGCTGCAATTTTGAGTTTAAATATGGATGTTAAGCCAAATTTATATGTATCTGCTTATTAAGTTTATGTTTTAAAAATATTTTTATACATCTATTATTAACTAGATTTTTAGAAATTTATTATTTCCACTTATTTGTGACCAATGGGATTATTATTTTCACATTAAATTATATAATTGACATTGACTAATATGTAAGACAATCTTTGTCTTTCAAGTATTAGTTTAATGATCAGAACTCTAAAAATATCTTTTTAAAGATATTTTCAGGTATACAGTGATATTATTTACTAATAATGGTAATATTGCCTTTCCCTTCCTAATACTGATATTTAGTTATTGCTTTTATATTCATGTTGAGTTGCTTTGGGTAGCTTTGTGTAAAATAATATGAAATATACTTTTTTTCTTATTCCTGCCCATGATACATTCAGTCTAGTGTGTATTCTTACTGCATTTAAAATCACATTTAAAAATTTTAGAGTGGATCTTGAATGTTATCCAATATAATTTCACTGTCTTATGAGATGATCATGTAATTTTATTCTCTAATCTATTGAGGAATGAATGAACATTCCTTAAGTTACAGAGTGAATTTTCAAAATTCATGTTGTATTATATTTCAACCTCAGATTGGATTGGATGTGCTATTATCTTATGTAGAAACCATGCATCAATAATATAAAAGTAAATTTTCCACATTTTTATAAGTTATTTTTGTAAGGCTTTCATATTAGAAGCATGAAAACTTTACAAGTAACTAGAAAGTGTTTCTTCACTGATTTAAAAATAATTCTAATAATCTTTTCCATAACATGTTTGAGATAATAATTGTTTGCCAACTTTCATAATTTTTTTCATACTTATTGGTTTATCTAATTGTTCTTAAGGCAGTTTTGATGATTTACAGTTTCTAAGAATATTATCAATTTCAAACATACTTGCAAACTTATGAGCATAGTTTGCCTGCCTAAATAGGAGAAATGTGTTTATGTTGTAGTTTTATAGATTTGTTTTGCTTTCTGTTTTTCCTTTCAACCACTATTTCTGGTAAAAGAGGGAGCTGCAAGATTTCTCTGAAAGTTTGGATATGGTTGTCATCCACAGTTACTATCCAGACAAATAGATGTACTAATTACTTACTTCAACCTCAATAACTGAAGGCTATTAGCACTTCCAGTTTAGTCCACATAATTTTTATTTTGATATGAGTAACAGTAAGTATTATTCCAGTTTTTAAGACAGGAGAAGACAGGGTAGCTACTGGGTCAATTATGTTTTAATTTGGATTTTTAAATTTTGATTTTTCTTAACTTTCCTTTAAGAAAACTGAAAAAGAGAGGGAAAATTATTTGCTTTTATAATACCCCTCTTCTGAACTATAAAACTGCAGTCAATTTATGCTATCTGTCAAAATTGAATATATCCAGCTACATTTCAATATTCTCTTTTTACCTAATGCTGACATCATATTTTGGGGAAAAACATTAGGTGATAGCCTTGTTATACAATTAGAAGATCCCATGTTTACAAATAGCTTTATATTTGTCATGCAGTTGGGCATATTTTCTATTTCATTTTTTTCTTCAGAAACCTAATCCTACATTTATTAGATTTAATTATATACCCTCATTTCTGGTTGATATTGCCATTTTATATTTGCCTGCACTTTTCTCAAGCTCGTTCTTTGTATTATAGACTCAGTTTTCAGCATTGCTGATTCTTCATTTGACTGTTTCTAGTAATATTTTAAATTTTGTGGTGATATAATTTATCTCTTTAAAATATTTCAGGAGCTGCTGAAGCTTAGTTTTAATTTAATCTATCTTCTTGTCTTATCTTCTTTTATCTTTTTAAAACATAGAGTCTAGGTCACGCTTTTGTTAAGCCATGGCCAGGTCATGTGTTCATTGAGCTATGGCCACCATGCTTCTCTTTAAGCTCTGGCCTCCTTTCCAGTTTGGAGGAGATGAATCCCCCTTTCTCTTTCTCTCCAATCTACTTTCTAAATAAACTATATTTTCCAATCTAATACACACACACACACATACAGAAAGATATGGGTGTGTGTGTGTGTGTGTGTGTGTGTGTGTGTGTGTGTGTGTGTGTACACATACAGAAAGAGAAATAGAGTGTCAGTCTATATATTTTTGTTTTCCTGATAGTGCCTATATTGCTGAGTATTATGTTCTTCATGTCACACTATACTTCATTTCTTTTCTTTGTTGCAGACATATTTGTCATAACTAATTTATATGATTTTGTTTGTTACTTACTTTTAAATTGGGTAGCAGAATGAAGAACTGCTATTATCTGAAAACTAGATAAAATGAGTTTCACTTCATTTGGTAAGTTTTTAGTTGTATTTTTTAATCCTTAAAAAATGACCTAGAATTCTATACAGAGAACTAGGTAGCATAGGTGTATTTAGTAGGTACTCTTCACTTTATGCCATTATTTAATATTTTACAGAAACATAAACTTTTAGTTTTGTTTTTAGTTTCATTTACATGCTTCGAAATATCAGAATTCATAATGTAGGGAATAAACTTAACCTGCTATCTCCACTTCCTCATTCACCATTCACTACCTAATTACTTCCTCCTCCCCCATTTTGATTTCCATCTCCACCGTGCATTGTACCTACTCTTATCTCTGATACAGAAACAGCCACAGTTCTTTAGCCAAAAATAATGGACAATTCTTGCATCTTTTTGTCTTTAGACATGCCAGCAATATTTGTCAAAATTCCTTCCTTTTGAAACCTTCTAGCTTAACTTCATATCTTCTGCCTCTTCTCCTATCTTGGTTATCAGTTTCTTTTTCCTTGGTCTCTACATAATGAAGTTCTTTTAGGATTGGCCTGGAGCCTTTTTTCCTCCTCTCCATCTCTACTGACTTCCTGGATGTTCCAAACTGTTCATTTTAGGTACACTATATATACTGTTGGCTCCAAAATTTATATTTTAAACTCTGACATCTCCTCTGAGTTCCCAAGTTTTACATCCAAACTGCCCACTGCATATCTCTTCTTGAATGCTCTATAAACATTTCAAACTTAATATGTCCAAAAGAAAGTATTGTATTTTGTTACCTATTTTTTTTTATCTTCCTCCTTGAAACTCCCACTCTCAGAAGTTTCAGTGTTTATCAGAAAACAAAACCTGCACTCAATTTTTCAAACTAGAAACTGAAAAGTCCCATCCCTATTATTTATCCAATCCATACTCAGTAGGTTGAATTATTCATTAAGAACATAGATCATATCACTTTGACTTTCATGCTAAATGCTTTCAATACTTCCAACGTTTATGATGATGGTATTGGAGGTGCTTATAGTATTGTATTTTGTTCACAGGCCCTCATCCTGAGCCTTTCCACCACTTAATCCATATACTTTGATCAATCTGTTCTGTTTCTTTTGATTATTATTATTTCAAATGCATTCCTTCCATCTAGCTTTTACTTTGACTCCTACCAATGTCAGAATGCAATTACCCCATTTCTTTTAAAAGCGAATTTATTAGCATCCTTTAGTTATCAGTTTAAATGTCTTGCACCCAGAAAGGCATTCATGACCAGTAGGTCTAAGTCAGCTTCCTCATATCACATTATTTTCTTATGGCAATAATCTATACTGGACAATCTAATCATATTTTTTTTACACCCTTGTGGAAAGAGATCTTACTTGTCTAATTCACAGTGTTATACCCAGCTCCTAGCATGGCATCTGTAAGTAGATAACAACTGTAGAGGTCCCAATTATTGATAAAATGCAAGCTCTCCTTCACCAAATAGTAATTTTAAAATATATGAAACTGCAAAATTGTCTATAACAAAAATATAATCTTCCTCAAGATAGCTATTTCTGTTTTGTATAAATAATATGGTAAGCATAAATTCTTATGTTTTTGTTGATTGTATTTTGATGGCACTTTGAAGATATACTTAGTTTATGGTTTAGATATTCTTGTATCACTTACTAAATAGAGCTTTATTAATAAATTAAGAAATGGATGAATAGACATCATAAATTAGCTTATGATATAAGACTTTCTAATGTTTCCTGGTGTCTTGGCAAAAGAAACTACTTAATACTCAGGAAATTCCTTTTCAGTGGGCGGAATTCTCAAGATATCCAACTAGATGTTTTTAATTTAAGTAGAAAGGGAAAAACCTTTATGATCAACTGGAAATGGTAAACATAACCACTTTGCTACCAATAAAGGATGATGTGAAAGACAAACTCATAGGGGCTAAAAAAAATGGTAAAGAAAGATGCTGCTTTAACTGTTGCAATTGTTACTTTTTTTTTTAGTTGGAGTCTCACTCTGTTACCCAGACTGGAGTGCAGTGGCCACTCCCAGCCACTGCAGCCTCGACCTGCTGGGTTCCGGCAATTCTGCCGCCTCAGCCTTCCAAGTAGCTGGAACTACAGGTGTGCACTACCACGTCCGGCTAATTTTTCGATTTATTGTAGAGATGAGGTTTCGCCAAGTTGCCCAGGCGGGTCTCGAACCCGTGGGCTCAGGCAATCCATTCACCTCAACCTTCCAAAGTGCAGGATTGCAGGCTGAGCCACCGAGCCCAGCTGCAATTGCTACTTTTTAAATGAGGTTTTAAGGAGGTAATTTAAAAAGGAGTCTATTCATAAGAGGAGAGGATGATCCTGAAGTGAAGTCTGTGCTGATTATTACTCTACTAGAAGTGCGTTACCTTTCATTTGAATAAAATATGACTAATTAAGCAGTCTTCCAAAATTTGTTACCTACCTGCTATTTGGTCATCTCTAAGAATTGGATGATAGGTAACTTTTTAGAAGAGGACCTCAATATCTTTTATCTCAAGGGTGGTTTTAATTTCAAAGTTATTCTTATCTTTAATATTGTCCTTGGTCACCCACCATCTGTCCTAAATGTTAGTAAGAGTATGAACTTTACTTTTGCCTCCTCTTAGTATTCCAACTCCTAAACCAACTTGTGATTCAGGAAGATATTGCTATTTTCATTACCTGGGCTAGTTTTTATTATTATTATTATTATTTGTTTGACAAACCAGTTGAGATGTTGTGTAACAACATGGTTTTATTAAAATTACATTAGAAGTCTACCATAGAAGTTGCCTTCAATAGGATTGATAAAGCTAAGAAGGAAGTAAGGGGTATTGGCATGAAGATAGTGTAGCATGTCTTTTGCCTTCCCATTATTTATTCCTTTTATGGATTTGATGTGGGGAAAGATTTGTCTTGCCACATTCATGCACCTTACAAGTCAGCTTTGATGCAGAAGACAAGTGCTTCAGTCTCATACAATTTCTGATGATGGTCTTTTGACAAAGAACAGCATTGCAGAGAGGAAGAAAATTATTAAGGTGACACACACCTCAGAACGAAGTGTAAATGAATAAATTAATCACACATGAAGTAGAAGATGGGTATATTTTATTTTGCATTTTGGGATATTTCTGAGTGGCTGGGTGAGGACAAATATTGTAAATCTGCCCCTGCATAGCCATATTTCCTGGAGGACTTGTTCAGGATTCAGAATCAAGACTAAAATAGAGGTGGTTGTTTTCCTTTACAGCACCAATGCAGGTGTGTTTCGCCTTATTAAACCTAATATCCTAAAGCTAACATTCACATTTATGGTACAAATAAACATAGTAGTGGTTATTTGCATAACAAAATAATATGTGATTTTTTAAACAAGTTTCTTTTATATAATAAGCCCTTCTACCAAGTTCACAAAAAATGGAAATCAATTTATAAAATGTTAATTATTCAACCTTTCAGGTTCATAACTGTTATGTTGTCTGTGAGGTAAACTTGTCTTTGGAAAGGAATACTCTCAATGCTTGGCATATTTCCTAAAGAAAAATAGCAATTAGTGAGAACAGATCACTTGACTGTAGTTCAAAAGCCTGTCATGTTTGTAGGGAATAAAGGCTTAAACACAATCCATAGCTTTGCCGTAGCAAGCAGAATTTCCCCTTTGCTGAAGTAATGTGATCAGATATTCTAGTTTTTGTATGCCTTCATACATTACCCTAGTCTGTACTAACTATAAGCAGCTAAGAGTAGAGGTGACAGGTAAGCCAGAATATAATGAATTACGGTAATCCTAGCAAGAAATAACGGAAGTACATCTGAGGGCTTTTGTGTCCCTTGGAGATGCAGTGAGATATATCCTAGAAAGGCTCCTAGGATGATAATAAGATGACTTTGCAACCTGATTAATATGGACATCAAAAACAAAGCTCAGAATCTAAAATCAGTTCAGTATTATGAGCCCTGAGACATTGAGAAGGATATACTAGATGTCAGAGGGAAGAACTAAAAAGAAATATAAAGATTGATGTTGAGGAGACCCTATGAGTAATAATTTAGTCTTGTCTACATTTAGCTTTAAAAAGTTGGATGACATCCAAGCCTGAATGTCACAGAGACTGTTATGCATTGTGCAGAAAGCCATCATAAAGCCCATGGGGACTTGAAACAGACCGAAGTGTCATCTGTGTTTATTTGACACAGAAATGTATCAGTTCTAAAGCCAACATTCATAATAAATAAGCAGATACAAACATGAAATTATATACTTGCATTTCATATATAAGTAAGCAAAGAGACATGTCAGACTTGCTATTCTTTTTGTTCACGAGGGTGTATGAGGTGTTTCATATAAATACAAATATCATTTAAAGGACACAGTCCTACCCTCAAAGAGCTTATATTCCAAAAGAGGTTACAATGTGAACAATTTCCAATTACAGTTTACTATTAAATTGTCCAATAATTTTTTACTTTTGTTTTTGAAATTATTTCATAAAGTTTTTACCTATTTTTCCTCTCCTTGGTACAATTTGAGATTCAGGGCAGGGGTTAAGAAAAGTGATATCTATAGAATAATGAAAACTTCATTATGGAGGATTATAGACTCCTACAATCTATGGGACGTCATGTTCTGACATTTAAAAGAATCATTTATCTCAACAGAAAAAAAAATCCCATAGAAAAACAATAGTGCTTTTAAAATGTTCAATAATGCAGTTTTGTTTTCTATAACAACAGTAAGGAACAAAATATAAAAACAAACTTGAGTACTGAACTAGTAACAATTGCTTTGTTTTTCATGGGGAGTCGTGTGTTGTAGATTAGGGGCTGTACCCACAGGACTACAGTATGAAGCATGCATAGGAAGGCCAGGTTTTATGTCTTTTAGAGGTTAGCTACTAACTAATTGATTTGGGCCGGGTGGACTAGATTATTGTAAGGTGACCTGAATCTTTTATGGACTACCAAACAATTCCCTCCCCTCTTTTATTTTCTGGAAACTTTATTTCAACTGCTAGATTTTATCAAGATTCCCATACATGCCCTAACTAAAACTATTCCCAGATAGCAGTGAATGTTCTTATCTTCAGTCTAGGCTATGTTAAAATTAAAGAGGTATTTCCTGACCCATTCTTCTAAGATTTTACTTATGGATCTCCTAATTCAAGTTTATCATGTGTTCTAACAAATAGCAATAATAATGCTATATGTTTATTTTGATCCTGGTAGTATATACACATAAATTTTCATCAGCAAACACATTTAACTATTTGACAATGATGACGATTAGCTAAGAAAATTTCCTCTTTTACAAAGTTCGTGTTTTATTGAAATTCTCAGAGACCTCTTAAGCAGTATAATACAGAATATTATTTTAATACCTCTATAATAATCATTCTGTAATCTTAGATACAAGTTATACATTCATATTTGTGAGATCTGGTGCACCTTGATTCATGATCATGGGGTTCATACATATTAAAAAGCAAAGAATTTTACTGATTTCATTTATATTTTAAATTAGAGTTTTTGTACCACGTATGCATTCTATGAAAGTGCTGATGTAGTCTACTTTAACCTAAGTAAGAAGGCAATAAGTTGACCAATATCACAATTTTTTTAGTAGAATGATAGTCTTTTATGATTTAGACATAGTTATATTCAAGATGCAATCAGAGAAAAGGTCACTAAACCTCTTCCTTTCACTATAATTGAATTTCCAATTCATTGAGGGAGTACTGATTTAATGTCTAAATAAATACTCAACTTTGGGTACCAAACTACTCATTGTGACAGTAAGTAGTTTACTGGTCTGTTCAGAATGTGTCAAAATTTATGTGCAGTGACGTGCACTAAGAAGAAAAGATAGAGGAATAGATCCAAGGAGAATGGAGCATACACTGTGTGATGTGATTTTAAAGTTTTGAATAATGTCTTATGAGTTCAACACTTAAATTAAAAAAAAAACTAACACAATGTTTCATACCTACATCATACCTTTTAACTCTAAAATTTCAACTTTTGTGAATATTCCACCATTTTATAACAATTGTTCTTATTTTAAAAAATCCACTAAGGAATATTGTATGCTTGCTAGCTGGTCTAAGAAAGGCCCATAGACTTTAGTGCTGAAACAGGGTTAATTCATTTAAGAATGCAGTGGATTATATTTAACTTCTTTGTTAATTGTATTAATAAGTTTAGTCATGGTTCATATCATTATATCCAAGTGTGAGTTTCTAAGCATAATTGTAGGAAGATCATTTTATATATTTCCTAAAACTTTTCAATATCTTTCAAACTGAGACAATTCAGCAATAATACTATTTCAAATGACTGTTCCCACCATTTACATGTAATAATAGCAATCAAATTATACATACCTAACATTTGCAAACATTTTTTCAAACATTTGAAAAAAAACATAGATAATTTATCAAAGTATTAAGAATATTTGCTTTTAGACCAAAAGGAGTATGTTGAAATATTTGAAATAGAGGTGCACATTATAATGGGTACGTAGCCAAGTGGTTATTACCTTTGTTTGTTATGTATCTATATTGAATAATTTTTATTTTAAATACACTGTGATTCCTTTTGCAAAAATAATACTTTGTGGTTAAAATTTGATGAGTGAAAAGAATGACCTCATATATAGCATATCATGCTCACCATATATTTTATCTGACCTCATAAATATATATTTTATATGACCTCATATATAGCATATCCTGCTATATCCTATATTTTATGCTATACCATATATTTTATCTTTCCATTAAATAATCCTTTCTTTTCTTCTAAGAATTAGCATGTGATTGCACTTATGAGATTAAATTTATTTTGTTAAATGTAAGATGGTTACACGATGTTTTAAAACTATATTTTTCAATTGTTTCATGGTCCCTAATAACAACAAAAATTTGATCATTAAACAATTTTATTCTCAATGGCTTTCTTCTGCACCAATTGTTCTCTGATGAAAAGGATTGCTGGTATTTTTGCACTCTAGGAACCTTCTACTTAGAATGGGGACAGAAATAAAGGGAATTAACATAGATTGGGTTCCATTTGTGGGAAAGGATGTTTACTTTTCCTTTGTTATTTAATCCTCACAATAGCCCTCTGAGCTAAGCATTATTGTCATCATTTTACATTTCTGAAAAATGAAGTTCAGTGATATTAAATAATTTACAGATGGTCACACATTTAGCTAGTGGTAGAGCTGGAATGCAAGTCTTGGTCCATCAGATTCCTAAGTCTTTGCCAACCCTCAGCAGTTTGGAGAGTAATCTGCAAAATCACCTGTTTTGGCCCCAGTAGTCATAAGCATAGAGATTCTATATTATAATTCAGAGTCCAGTAAAAGTTAGCAAATCTGACAATATTAAAAATATTGCTCTTGAACACTGTTAGAATGACTAGAACAGAGAAAGATAATCCTAATGTCATTCTGTAATATATTGATTATCTTAGTAATTTTAATAATGAAATATTGTTCATTTTCATAGCATGAATTTCCTTAGTTTTTTTTTTTTTAAGACTGACACGTTATGTCACTTCATTTAAAAAACTTGTATTTGAATTTGATCTTTCCCCTGCTTTACTTGAAAAGGAGGCATTCATTGTTGTAGGAACAAGTAAAATTTGTGTTGGTGAAGGAGACACCTAAGTTAGTGTCATTCGAGAACATGAGGTATAAGAATTGGTGTCATCAGACTTCAGAAATCTCTTCCCATATGCCTTTTCTTTCTTTCTGCATCTAATTTCCTTATCTTTCTTGCTCACCTCCCTTTCTTTTCCCTTGTTTGTATAATTTCCTTTAAGTCCTCTGTATTGCATTTAAGTGCTACTTTATGTATTGTGTGAGCCTAACGCATCAAATGATTTCACAGGATGATGTGTGCCCTGGCATATTATCTTGTTGAACTATTCAATTAAATATGATAATGTTGAGCTCACTGACACTGTTAAACACTCAGGTGAATGAGCAATTCACTGTGAAGTACAGAAATATTTGAAGTCATCTGCATGACTGTAAGCAATGTTTATTTTTTTTAACATAAATACTTCAGGCTTCTAGTAAATGATACATGTTAGAAAAAAAAATACCAAGTAAGAATGTATAGAAGACAAAAACTATATCAGAGTTATTATAATTTTAATTGTTCTTTGACCTGTACAAAAGGAAAAAATGTACATTGGATATTAAAATCTTTCCCTGATATTTATAAAGTGGTTCAAGTCTACACTGCATTGTACTTACTCATTTCTATCAAGTGCATTACCATAGATCTCAGTCCTTAAAATCACATCATTTAAAGACATTTTCTTCAAGTACAATATGTAATTAGTATGCCTCCCTTACATTTTGGATCATTTATATTAAATTTTCTGTTTCTGAACGTTGGGTAGTTAAATGTCCCTTGAGTTGCTTAGAGAATATTTAGCTGTCAAAGCAACATTTTGGAACATCTAGGGGCATAAAAATAAAGGAGGCCTGTGGGTGGCAACTACAGAAACCAAGCCCCTAGTATTGTGGTGAAAATTCAAATTAAATAGCAATACTTTGACCTTGAGTTCTTCATTTCTGAAAGTGATTTTTACTGAAGAGATTTTTTTGTTCTGTTGGAAATGCCCTATTTCTGGCAGTGAAATGCTAGGACCCTAGATTACCCTTTACTATGATTTAGATAGAAATAAAAGTGAGATGATTGTTTAGGAAATATTCACAATGATTTAAAGACTATTCTAAAATAAAAATCTTTAAAGATACTTATTATAACTTACATGTGGAGATATATAGTGTGTCCCTAAGTATATAGATCTGTATATTTATATACATGGTCGATGTTTATATGCTTGGTAGAGTTCTAACCAAACTCTTCCCTGACTCCTGTCAGACTAGACATCTGACTCAAAGATGGAAAATTTTCATTAGACATCCATGGTATAAAAACTTGGCTAGTAGTTAAGACTAGGTAAAACAATAGAACTCATAAAACCTTATACATTTATTTTCTTTTTCCTGGGTTAAGACAATGTTTCTGCCTCAGCCTCCCAAGTACTAGCTAGGACTACACACTCCACCACACTTGACCAATTTTTTAAAAAAATTATTGTAAAGATACTATCTTGCCATGTTGCCTGGGCTGATCTTGAAGTCCCGGACTCAGGCAATCCTTTTTCCTCAGCCTCTCAAAGTGCTGGGATTACAGGGCAGAAGTTCTGTACCTGGCTAAAACCTTATACATTTCTATTTTCAACATTTTCAGTTCTTATTCCTCATAACAAAATCTAAATACAAACGAACAAACAAAAAAAACAAACTATCACAAGGTATCACAAATAATAATATATGGTGTGTGTGTATCTATACATATACTTTTCCTCTTCCTTTTTTTCTCTTCCTTTCCTTTTATTCATTTTTATGGTCATTATAATCACTATATTTGGAGACAGTTATCTAAAAATGAGTGTGGTAATGAAATACAAAGTTTACTTGTTGATCTATGACTCATAAAAACATTTTATGTATTATTCCCCATTATCATTCTTTTTAGAAATGTTTTATATTATTGTAGTTATGTCAAACCCACATCATCACCTGCTCTTCTAATAACTTAAACTTCTTTGCCTATGAAATAATGTTATCTTATTTGCTTGCTTATCTTTAATAGTTTAAACATTTTGATGGACATGGATCTGCTTCCATCAAACTATCGATTTGCCTTAATCTACAAAATAATCTGCAAAACCTATTATTTTAGGAATCCAGGTCTGGGTCAATCTTATTTTTCAAAAATAATTTAGATTATCAGCATGTAGTCAAAAAAGCAATAACAACAACAACAACAAAAACCCCAGAAAACAGACAAACAAAAAGAATGAAAAACATACAACAACAACAAAAAAACGCAGGGCCTACAGTAAAATAATTTATCCATGGAATCTGAGATACAGTTGAGAAGCTCTCTGGTAGACAACACAGAAAAAATCAAGAAATAAGAGATTGAAAGCCATATTTGAACGAATGGGAACCACAAGGAACAGTTATAGGGAATGTTGTGAAACAACTGGAGCAGAAGTAGTAACCAAAGGTATTCTTGAAGCAAACTTTTCACAGCTAAAGAATTTGATCACTTACAGCAAAGCATCCTCTATGTTAAATACAAAATAAGTGAAAAGAGACACAAACTACAGACATCTTGAAAAATGTTGTAATTACCAATTATAATTACCTTGACTGAGGAATTATCATCTGGGTAGAAAAATAAAACAGATAATTATTTAAAAACTAAGCTGATAATATATATCCTGCCTGCAAGATGACATTGGAGCAAAATCTACTGAATTTAAAGGGCAAACAATTGTGTCATGCAATCTTTATTTGCCACTGGCTTGTCAGTAAATTGTGAAAGCAATAGAAATAATGACTTCTATATAAGGTCTTAGAAAATATTTTCCAAAGATTCCTCTTCAAGAAAAAAATCTTGACAATGTATTGTAGCTAGCTAAAATGTGAAATAAAATTCAAATTTAAAATATGGGAGAATTACAGAAAATACCTGATAATGAACCTTGAAATTGTATTAAGTTGAATCCAAACTAAAAAGCCACTGTGTACAGTGATATGGAGCATAGGTTCTAGGAAGAGAAACTTGGATTTGATTCCTGGATAGACCACTCAGAAATATGTGACCTTGGGCATTTACCTTCCCTAAGCCTCAGATTGTTTTCTTAAATGGAGATAATAATGGAACCAATCTCAGAAAGTAATTTAGTGATCAAATAACATATTTTAAGTGTTCTGCATAGTTCATAGCACACTAGTACTAATTAACCTTGTCAAATTGTTGTGATAAAATGTTATGTAGATACTTTTCTTGAATGAAACCATATATAATATGAAAATAATAAGATAATATTAATCACCTGAGTCTGAAACCCAAGACTCAAGTAAGAAATCAACTAGGGATCAGGTGGAGGTGGAGTGATTGGTTGGAAACAGGATTTTAAACCTATGATAAAATACTTAGTTTATATTTCTTTTTTGATTTTTAAAATGAGATAGATTTAAATTTGAAACATGTTGGAAAAAAGAAAGCAACCTAAATTTCACTAAAAATCAGATATGACTATTCAAGTCATATATGAAGATATAAATAAGTAAAACAAGCAAAAATAGCAAAGAACAGTTTGAAAGATAGGAGGAACATAAAGGGGATCATAAATCAAATATGATAAAGATAATAACAATAGAATATTAGATTAAAAAATTGGGTTTAAAAATGTGTACATAGATACAGTTGTGCAAAGTTAATTGTCAAAAGTTATAAACGTTACATAAACATGGCCAGCATACAAATCTAGAGGAATACATGGTACATATGTATGAACTTATTTGCATCACTAATGAAGGAACTAGTCAGATGGTGAAGCTGGTTATATTATTTGTAAAAGTCCTTAAAATAATATTTGAGAAACTGTATAGTCATTTAAGAAAAAGTTGGAAAAAATTGCTACATTATATACATAATTGTTGAAAGTCCTACAATATAATAAAATTATAGCCTTTCAGATTACTTTTGGACAAAAATCAATTAGATGTGCACCACAAAAAAATAAAATAAATTGACATGTAATTTCAAAACCTGGACCCTGATTTATAGTAAATAATATATAAAAAAGTTATATTTGCCTTGTGAATTAAATGCTTCATGGGTGGGCTTGCTATTTAATGCTTCAGTATGATATAATTTTTCTTAAAAGTGTATAGCACAATTTTTCTGCAAATCTATATCTATTAGTTATGTATACCTTGTTCTGTGTGTTCTCACCATACAGAATAGTTTATTCAATAAATTTATGTGAGAGAAATGGGCCCATCTTTCATGAAACTCAAATAATAACTTTATGTTGTTCATTAAAATATATTTTATGGATTAATGAGTTATAAATTAAACAAAAAAATTTAGAAGGTATTAATGACCAGTGAATATTGAAGAACACCCACAAAGGAAGAACATAATGATTTTTCATTACCTAAAAGTGTAAAGTCTAATACATTGAAAATTTGATAACCAAATTTAAAAAATAAGAAAACACTATAACAAATATGACAGCATAAAGTTGATATTTAGTCTATGTAAAGAATAAAGAAAATTAATACTCAAAAAGTTTTTTTCAAAAATATGAACAGATAATCTAAAAATTCAAAAGTATAAACAACCCATAAATATATGAAAAAGTATATTTGATAGCAACTGAAATTCAAATTAAGTCAGCAGTGAACTTTTTAAATTTTAAATGAGGGTTAGGTACATAGGTGGTCATTGTACAGGTAAAATTTGGGTCTCCCATTGATTCTCAGTTAACCTGGTTTGGGATCAGGTACCCTTGTTAATGTTACATGGTCCCTCCCTTGCAATGACTCACTACTGCCAATCTCTTTCATGTAGTATTATGATAAATGTTAAGGGTCCATTTATGAATGAGAAATTGTGGTATTCAGTTCTTTGTTTCTGTGATAGATCACTGAGTATGAGAGACTCTAAATCTACACAAGTTGCTGCAAAGTCCAGAATTTTGTCCTTCTTTATGGTTGCATAATATTCCATCTTGTATATGTACCACATTTTTTTAATCCACTTTCGTTGGGCAGTGTGGTTGGTTCCATGTTTTTGCTATTTTGAATAGTGCTGCAATAAACATGCTTGTGCTGGTATCTTTTTTGTAGAATGATTTGAATTCCTTCAGGTATATTCCCAGAAGGGAGATTGCTGGGTCATATGAAAGGTTGATTTTTAGGTCTTTTAGAAATTACCACACTGTTTTCTACAGAGGTTGCACTAGTTTGCACCCCTACCAACAGTGTAGAATCATTCCCATTTCTCCACATCCTCTCCAGCATCTGTTGTTTTTTGAGTTATTAATGATGGCCATTCTGACTGGAGTTAGGTAGTATCTCAGTGTGGTTTTGATTTGCGTTCTTTGATGATTAGTGTGGCTGAGCATTTTTTCATGTATCTGTTGGCTGCTTGTATGTCTTCTTTTGAGAAGTGTCTATTCAAATCTTTTGCCCATTTTTTAACAGGGCTGTTTGGTTTTTCTTCTTGTAGATCCTGGATGTTAGGCCTTTGTCAGATATACTGTTGGCAAATATTTGTAGCCATTCTGTGGTCTGTCTCCGCACTCTCTTATGTTTCTTTTGCTTTGCAGAAGCTTTTCAGTTTGATGAGGTCCCACGTATGTGTTTTATCTCTTATGGCCTGGGCTTTGGGGATTTTGATCAGGAATTGGTTGCCTATTCCAATTTCTGTAAGTGTGTCTCCTGCATTTTCAAAATTCTTATGACTGACCATATGCTAAAGAATGAATCAAGGCTGGGCTCGGTGGCTCAGCCTGTAATCCCGCGCCTTGGGAGGCTGAGGT